>NC_047120.1:42890433-42897933 GCF_902500255.1 Thalassophryne amazonica | reverse complement strand
TAATCTAGAACCATTTTAATGAAAAATACAACATTTGTGCCTTTTTCATCTTAAACCCAAATGCTGCCAATAATGCAAGGATGTGTGAAGTACTTTTGGCGGTAACAGGTGCTTATAAAGAAAGTGACATTTTTAGATTTGGCAAATGGGATTTCTTTCATTGATGGCAGAGCTGGTTGGTGTGGTTCTATTACCATATTTAAAGATTTTTTATGTAATTACAGTTTAATCCCATCCTTTGGAATGATGCAGCACTTTACTGCCTGAATCACAGTGGGTTAATCCAATTGAAAATCTTTGGTGGAAGTTGAAGAAAATGGTCCATGACAAGGCTCCAACCTGCAAAGCTGATCTGGCAACAGCAATCAGAGAAAGTTGGAGCCAGATTGATGAAGAGTACTGTTTGTCACTCATTAAGTCCATGTCTCAGAGACTGCAAGCTGTTATAAAAGCCAGAGGTGGTGCACCAAAATACTAGTGATGTGTTGGAGCGTTCTTTTGTTTTTCATGATTCCATAATTTTTTCCTCAGAACTGAGTGATTCCGTATTTTTTTTCCCTCTGCTTGGTCTAAAAAAGTAACCGTTACTGACTGCCACAATTATTTTTCCTGATTTCTTAGTGTTTCTTAAAGCCAGAAAGTTGCCATTTGAAATGACTTTAGTTTTGTGTCATGTCTGATCTGCTTTTTTTTCTACAAAATTAAACAACTGAATGAACATCCTCCGAGACCGGCGATTCCATAATTATTGCCAGGGGTTGTAGTATTTAGTTGTATAACCAGTTTTTCATGATTTCTTCACATTTGTGAGGCATTAATTTTGTTGGTTTGGAACCAAGATTTTGCTCGTTTACTAGTGTGCTTGGGGTCATTGTCTTGTTGAAACACCCATTTCAAGGGCATGTCCTCTTCAGCATAAGGCAACATGTGCTCTTCAAGTATTTTGACATATCCAAACTGATCCATGATACCTGGTATGCGATATATAGGCCCAGTAGTAGGAGAAACATGCCCATGTCATGATGCTTGCACCAACATGCTTCACTGTCTTCACTGTGAACTGTGGCTTGAATTCAGAGTTTGGGGGTCGTCTCACAAACGGTCTGCGGCCCTTGGACCCAGAAAGAACAATTTTACTCTCATCAGTCCACAAAATAATCCTCCATTTCTCTTTAGACCAGTTGATGTGTTCTTTGGCAAATTGTAACCTCTTCTGCATGTCTTTTATTTAACAGAGGGACTTTGCGGGGGATTCTTGCAAATAAATTAGCTTCACACAGGCGTCTTCTGTCACAGCACTTACAGGTAACTCCAGACTGTCTTTGATCATCCTGGAGCTGATCAATGGGTGAGCCTTTGCCATTCTGGTTATTCTTCTATCCATTTTGATGGTTGTTTTCCGTTTTCTTCCACGTGTCTCTTTTTTTTGTTTTGTTTTTTTCCCATTTTAAAGCAATGGAGATCATTGTGGATGAACAGCCTATAACACTATGTAACAAATTTTTATTTTTGTTTTGTTCCTGGGTACACAGTGTGTTTTCCTAACCTGTTATGCCTTAAATAAATAGAAAATAGCTGTTATTCCACAGAAACTTTGCTTCTGTGATCAGGACAATATTTTGAAATTTGTCTGTTTTCAAGAATATTCTTGATTCAGCTTCCCTACTACTGAGTAGTCTTCTAGAATATTCTTTAACTGCTAGAACTGTCCAGAATTTTCTACAAATTTCAAGAAACTTTTAGAACTTTCCAGAACGTTAAAAAAAAATAAAATCAAAGTTTGTGCTGAATGTAGTCATTTTTCCATAGACTTTAGACATAAGCAGTTGAAATATAACACTTAGAAGCCATCCATCCCATCCATCCATTTTCTTCCGCTTTATCTGGAGTCGGGTCGCGGGGGCAGCAGCTCAAGCAAAGCAGCCCAGACCTCCCGATCCACACACACCTCCCCCAGCTCCTCCGGGGGAACCCCAAGGCGTTCCCAAGCCAGCCGAGAGAAGTAGTCCCTCCAGCGTGTCCTGGGTCTTCCCCAGGGCCTCCTCCCAATGGGATGTGCCCGGAACACCTCTCCAGCAAGGCGTCCAGGGGGCATCCGGAAAAGATGCCCGAGCCACCTCAACTGACTCCTTTCGACGTGGAGGAGCAGCGGCTCGACTCCGAGCTCCTCCCGAGTGACCGAGCTCCTCACCCTATCTCTAAGGGAGCGCCCAGCCACCCTGCGGAGGAAACTCATCTCGGCCGCTTGTACTCGCGATCTCGTTCTTTTGGTCATGAGCCAAATCTCATGACCATAGTTGAGGATCGGAACGTAGATCGACTGGTAAATTGAGAGCTTTGCCCCCCTACTCAGCTCTCTCTTCACCACGATGGTCCGATACAGCGACCGCATCACTGCAGATGCTGCACCGAACTACTGTTATTCTGAACACTACTGTATAGACATAGTAGAGAAGCTTGAATCTTCGACTGGACTGGGTTGCTTGACGCTAGGACGTTTCGCTTCAAATCGCAGAAGCTTCCTCAGCTAAAATTCTTGCTCTGGAAGTTGTAGCTGAGGAAGCTTCTGCGATTTGAAGCGAAACGTCCTCGCGTCAAGCAACCCAGTCCAGTCGAAGATTCAAGCTTCTCTACTATGGAAACCACCTGGACAACTGAGAGCCTACACAGAAATACTGTATAGACAGTCAAATTGACACTGCCAGTGAAAACGTTACCTCCTTGGTGTAGTTAAATTTGAATGCTTACTTATAGTATATGAATACTTACAGCATTATATATCCAGCAAGCTTTGAGGGACAACACATCACTGAGCAAGTTTTTTATGACTTCTTTGGGATTTTGTCATGATGTTACTTCAACCATTGAAATAATAAATATTTTCGCCTTTGATCAAACCTCTAGCTACATTGCTTGCAGAAATATAGTGAACATGTTTTATGGTCTATGGATTGCTTGACCTTTGACCAGGCTTTTCTCAAAGCCAGTCATCTGAAGACACTACCCAAGTAATGTTCCCACCAAGTTTGGTAAAAAAAAAAAGTCTTGCTGGTTTTGTTATTTTGTACAAGCACACAGCACTGGTCACAAAACCGTGCTCACACAGTGGTGTGCAGAGCAATAATGAGCTCACGCTGTCAAATCAAATCCATCTATATACATTTTATCTCCTCTTGTGGTTCAAACAAGAAAAACATGATGTGTTATCTATTCTGCAGATTTATCTCTGAAATCTCACTTACTGTATCTCCAGAATCTGAGGTCTCAATTCACATTTTCGGTTGTCAGCAATGGCGGTTCTACATTGAATTACTTCCCGGGCGAGACCCCCTCCGAGCGCCCCCCCCCCAAAAAAATTATACAAACAGCCATTTAAAAAAATTTATTTTATCATTATTTTTAATATTTTAGAAGTGCCTCTGAAATTGAAATTGACATAAAAAAACGCAGACTACAATATAACTCTTAGATTAGATTAGACAGAACTATTGATCCTTTCAGAAGACTCCCTCAGGGAAATTGTGGTTCCAGCAGCACACAGGGTAAGAAACACACAGAGTATCATAACTGAAAGTAAAAAAAAACAGTTTGCAAATATAAATATAAATACCAGCCATACTGATTAATACTTTTTTTTTATTACTGTTCCTCTCATTCCCAACCTCTGTCTTCCTGTTACTCCTCCTCCCCCTGAGTGAGGAGTTGTACAGTCTGATGGCCTGAGGGACAAAGGAGATTTTCAGTCTGTTGGTCCTGCACTTGGGAAGGAGCAGTCTGTGGAACATCCATGAACTACAAAACATCCATGAATTGCAAATTTGAATAAACATGCCCTTACATTTTAATGTCTGTCATTAGATGCTATATTAATCTGTCTTTCATGGAGGAACAATTAGCTCTTTTATTAAGGTGCATATACTTGTGTCAAGCTTACCAATTTTCCTGCAGGAATACTTACTTTTTTTAAAATAAACATATCCAAGGTCACTCCCTGTCATTCTTTCATATGCTTAAGTAGCAGTAAGCAGTTCTGCTCTGAAATATTAATTTTGGATTTTGTAACATCTAATAATCTGTTTTAAAGGAATTTGCAGTAGTTCATCTTCTTCTGAAAAATTCAGTCTCAGAAGTTTGTAAAATCCTGTTTGCTTCATGTTCATCATATGGCTACACCAATAAGCACGGCGGTGTGCACACTTAGTAACGATATTTAATTCTCCAGGTTTTCTTTAGACCCAAAATGATGTAGCAAAAGATAAGCGTAACCTTCAATGTTACTTTTTTTTTTTTTTTTTTTTTGGACAAGCATCAACTAATATCAGGTTGAAAAGTTGACGTGCTTCTCATTTAATTTTTACAGATGTGGGACAAAGTCACAATTAAGTTACTCTCAATTCATGAATCAACAAGTCCCAAGTCAAGTCTCAAGTCATAATTACCACCAAGTATTTGCAAGCTGACTTGAGACTTGACTTGGGACTTGCAGATTGATGACTTGAGAAGGACTTGACAGTGACTTCGTCCCACCTCTGCATTTTTCAACCCAGTCTCAATCTGCAGAATTACACTGTGTGCTCTTGTGTGTGCAGATCCCCATCACTTTATTAGATTAACATCTTCATTTGTTCTCTCTTTACACTATTTTCTAAAGTTGATGAATTAATTAGGCATTATGACAGGAGTAATATCATACTTCTACTTGTTAAGCCCTTTTCTTACTTTCATTGATATGCTTCTGGGATGCATACCCTTGAGATGGATAACAATGGACAACTGGGCTTTAAAACAGTGCTCTTGGCTTCTATTCCTTAATCTGTTCCTCAATATGTATCCGGTTTAGTTTTTTTGGTTCAGTTCTACATTTTAGACTGCATTTAGCCTCAGGCTGCTTTTGACTGTTATGTGGTTGTATGTTATCATGACGCTTGATTTCAAGTTGAACCAGTTTCATTTCATCACTGCAGTTTATGGAAGAAAAAGCAGCATGTGCACCTTTGTGCAATTTCCACTAAACGTGGTCTATGGATAAAGGTTAGCCTCAGAATTGCACTTGAAGAGTTATTTTAGGCAATTTCTATCAATCTTGGTATGTCAGTGAAGGTTGATCCTGAAAATTTCTTTTAAAAAACCCAACTCATTTTGGCAAAGGTCACATGATTTGGACTAAATGTGGCACACACACACAGTGTCAGCCAGAGATAATTCATTTGGGTTAAGGTCACTGGAGCCAACTGTCAGATTGCTGTAGCTCTTACTGTTTTAATGTTCACAAGTACTATAACCTAGTATTGGTAAATTCAGGGCCATTCAGCCACTGGCTAACCTAATCATCCTGACCTGACAGGGGGCTTGTGGCAGATTGCAGCAAATCTCTGTTCAAAACCAACCAATCACAGCAGAGACAGGAATCTGAGACCTAGCCTCCAACATGGATTCCTACGGAGATTCGCTCAAACGCAGCCAATCACTGGCGAGCATGCTGGAAAAAACCTCGCTGACATGGAATAAGCCATCGCTCTCTCACAGCACCAGCACTCTGTCATCTCGTCATTCCAAACAGGTGGGTCAAAGGTCGCTCTGCAGATGATACGAGTTTAAGGAATATGGAGGTTATGTCAGAATTACAATAAAACCGGCGCTGGTGTTCGTATCTGTTCTGCAGAACACAGTTGTAGAGGTGAGATGTTAAATGAAAATGGTTACAGGAATAGTAGGGTACGTTTTCCTTCCTTTCATGATACGCCCTTACCACAATAAAACCCTCAGTAACATTTGATTCATGCTGTAGTTTTTCTGTTTATTCTCAGGTGACACTGGTTGTTTTGCATGATGCCACATTTGTGAGGCAGCTGTGCTTCAACTATTTTTTTTATCTGAAAGGCAAATCTTAAGTGATTTAAGATAAAAAAAAAACAAACAAACAAGAAAAACAACTTTCAGTCTTCAGATGTCCACCAAGAATGAACAGTCTCCAATGTTCAGTCTGTACAATGATGCTTGTATTTACATCTTTTGAGTGTTGCATGAGATTAAATCATTTTGCAAAGCAATTGTTTGCTATTTCAATCACTTTCAAAACAATTCACTATCAATCAATTGGGTCATTTGCCATTTTGTACAACTTAAAACTTGAGTATTTTTTAATTTCAGGTTCAACAAATCACAGTTGAGGAAGAGGATCAGAGTTTGTTAAACCTCGTATTTAGCCTCACTGGTTATTGAGATGCAATTTTAGTAGGTTTCAAGGTCAATTAAGCATTTTTGTCCATTTTCAAGAAAAAAAATTCAATTGGATCAAATAGAAATTTGGGGTCTTGGGATAATTGTAGTCAAAATCTGCTATCTAGCCTTAGTGGTTACTGAGATTTCAGTAGTGGGTAGATTTTGTTATTTATGACTGGTACCATAGTCATGCTTCAGTTTCTGCCAAAGTGTTCTGTTCGTGCCTGTGTAAGGTTATACCTTACAAATTCCCATTATCTGATTTTTCTGCCCATGTGCTAGAGCACATGCAAACCAATTCTTCTTACTGCATTTTCCCAACGCTTTTCCAAAAATCTAAAGTTTGACTGTTAACATCTCAAAATTGTCTTCTTTTGAAGAGTGAGGCATGCTTTTCATAGGTTTCATGTTACAGAGAGAATGGAAGAATCAGTTATGTTGTACCTAATTGTCCACTTTCATGTACTTTTACACAAGACTACCACTCATCTGCAAAAACTAAATCCTGTTATTCACTTTTGGATCACAATTTATCATGACATCACAAAATTTTTGAACATGTTTAAACCTTTCCCGGTTTCTCACAAAGTTCTACAACACTACTTTTGCACCCAATTTAAGCTCGTGATTGGGTATCTAATCCTTTTTTCCCACTGAAATCTGACATCAGTTATCAAACATCTGAGAGGCTTAATTTCTATTTATTTATATTTTTTTTATGTTTTATTGATGGAACAGCCAGTTCATCATTTTCTAACTTAATCAACTGAATGAAACTGACAATCTCATTAGCAGGGTTGGGTAGGATTACTTTGAAATGTAATCCAAAAGTAATCAGATTACAAGTAATCCAAATGTATGTACATACATACATGTAATCCACATGTATTCTTTCAAAGTAATCCTACCCAACCTTGCTCATTAGGAAACATAATTTACCTCCCACTGATTGTCTTATCTGTAGATCACCAAAGATTGGGAAGTGATTGATGATCTTCTTGTGGAGACTCATGCAACAAGTGACGGTTCCAATGACAGGACCACTCCTGGAAACTGTGAAGGATACCTGCTGAAGAGGAGAAAGTGGCCACTCAAAGGATGGCACAAAGTGAGACTTCCATCATTCCTGTACACTCTAAGAAATTAACTGCTGTCTCAATGAGAAAAAGTGGTGTAATAATTTGCATAGTTTTTTTTTAAAGTTATTTCAACTTAACTAAAGGTTATTTCAACTTAACTAAAGAAGTCTTGTGACAGTTGAAAGTTGAAATAACTAAG
>NC_047120.1:42747933-42885433 GCF_902500255.1 Thalassophryne amazonica | reverse complement strand
TACAGATGTCACTTCACTTAATATACAGATGATTAGCACCCCCCTGCTGGAATGGCATATGAGTCCAGAATGTAATTATCATGGTCTATTGTTCAGTGTTGTTAGCTGATATCCGTAGTTTCTCCAAAGATATTAGCCCTATCAACTTTCTTTTTTGGCAGCGTTCATCATTGACCAAAAAACATAAGCATACCAAACGACAAATGTCAACTCTCTGCAGTTATGCATGCATATACGTACACAGTCGCCACTTCAATATATTTGGCGAGCTGTACGGAAGGACGAAAATTGAGCCAGAGCCTTTTGTCTTTTCTGCATTCTGCCCCAAGCAGGTGCCTTTATTTTTACACACCCACAAAGGAGAAACAGTGCTGGAAGACATTAAACACACCTGACTTCCCACTCATGGTAACTGCAATATGACACTTAACTAAACAGACTAAACCAGTTGAACTACAAAAACGAAATAAATCAATAACAATAGCAACACCGTTAAACTAACATGAACCACAATAACACCATTTAAAATCCCAAAATCCCTAGCTCCCATGGTGCATTGCAGCACAACATCCATTGTTCACTGTTGTGAGCTAATATTCCTAATTTCTCCCAAAATATTAGTCCCATCAGGTTTCCATTTTCACAACGTTCATCCATGACCAAAAATACGTACATAAGCATATCAAATGGCAAATGTCAACTCTCCCTAGTTTCTCTGTGATCGAAGCCATATGCACACACATATGCACACAGAGGTCATTTGGCTATAATAATAAATTACATACCAAATGTGTGTTCTTTCACTGATACATCTCTTAAAAACATAAACTTTGATTTTTCTCTTCCAAATGTAATCTGGAATTTGTGAAATAATGCTCTTCAACTTAATGAACATTTTTTTTTTCCCTACCAGAGCTGAACCGGTGCCATTTAGACCTTTCTGAACTAAACTGCTTAATTAAAAGGTTGCATTCGCTGGAGGCGGGGCAGACATTCACTAACGGAGACCTGCAGCACATCATCAGCATTCGGGTAGTTTTATAATTTGTAGTTCTTTCTCTCTGTGTGATATCAGGTGAAAATAAAATTATGCTTTTCTGCACAGAATGTTTCACTTGAGCAGCCAAAAAAGCCAAAGTCGGGGAAAATGTGGGGCCACTCTCGCACGCTATCCAGAGTCGAGGCCTTGGGAATGGTAAGAATGATCTGTACCCTGTTAGCACACAGCCTGGATTATGAATAATAATAATTCAATTGCTGTATAGCTGATAAATTAGATTTGAGTATTGGGCATTGTCACACTATCCTACTGAGCTACCTCATTTTGGACAACCTAATGTCAATCTGGGTTTGATTCTTGGTCATGCTGCCTGTCTGTGCCCTAGACTTTCATCCACTTCACACTACGGAATCGAATGAGCATTGGTACCAATGGGCTTCACGACCAGTATAGAACTTAAACATGAACCTTGGATGCAAAATTAACATATTTAAAGGGGTCAAATTTTCATCATTTTAGCTAAATAATATGGATTATGAGGTGTTTAAATATTTACAAAAATAAAAGATAAGATAATCCTTTTTTAGTCCCACAACTGAGAAATTTACGATGCTACAGCAGCAAAGGGACAGTCACAGAACAATTGGGCAAAGTTGCTAAAAGTAATTGCTAAATTAATGTAAAAGAAAAAATGTAAATATTGTTTATGATTGATTGATTGATAGATAGAGGTGCTTTAATGAACATCTACAAGTGTGTGTGTGTGTGTGTGTGTGTGTGTATATGTATATATATATATATAGATGTGTGTATATAGATATAGATAGATAGATATAGATATAGACACAGACACGTATATACACACACACACACACACACACACACACACACACACACACACACACACACACACACACACACACACACACACACACACATAAATTTGCACTGGGATACCAATTAAACAACTGCAAATTATAAAGAAGACAATACTCATACAGCCAAGGGTATTTTAGCATTGTGTTATATTTTTTAATTTCTTAAATCGGTACTGTGGAGGCATTTTTATGTAGTTATTTTGATATGGGATTTGTTTAAAAAAGAAATAAAGGAATTTTATCATTCATAATTTGTCTGGACCCCAAAATGTAAAAAAAAAAAATCAATAAAATCATGAGAAAATCGTACTGTGAACTCAGAACCGTATATTGAATCGTGAGTTGAGCGAAACATTACATTCCTATCTTAAACCTGACTTCACCAAGTGG
This sequence comes from Thalassophryne amazonica, assembly GCF_902500255.1. Taxonomy (NCBI): domain Eukaryota; kingdom Metazoa; phylum Chordata; class Actinopteri; order Batrachoidiformes; family Batrachoididae; genus Thalassophryne; species Thalassophryne amazonica. The sequence continues at coordinate 42,883,165 of NC_047120.1, read as the reverse complement.
GAGGATTGTAATTCATACTGCGGGATCGTAGTACCAGTCACTTATTTTTTTATTTTTTTTTTTACCTTTTATGACAGCTAAACATATCAAACATCATAAACTTTGATCTCTTCCTGTCACTTCATAGTTTTCTTCCAACCACTTGAGCAGCTCGCCTCCCCTCGGTGCATCAGTCCAATCTATTCCTGACTACGTTTACTCCCAGCTGTCCCCTCCTACGGTCTCATCATCTGAGGACAAGAAACTGCAGCAGGATATTTGCACCACATCCCTACGAGGTCAGTGAAATGGACACATGCCTTTAAACACATGGACAAATTATTCATATGTGATCAGAGATGAGTATACAGTATGTTACCTAAATTTTGACATGTTCTCATTCCCCAATAGTGCTTGCGTCCCTGAAATTAGTGCATGAGAAACTGTCCCAGGAGCATCAGAAACTGCAGGAGGTTTGGGGCCACCATGCTAACACAATGACTGAGGTGAGGTTGAAGCTGTGGCAATTGTTGGTGCTCAGCACCGCTGTTTGTCCTCATGTCTGATGCATGGTGTCTCTCTTCTTCTCTGCCTTCCTCCGTCTTTAGTCAGTGAGACCTTTGCCCCAAGGGCCTCCGTCAGTAACGGATTCGGATGCGGAGTATTTTGATGCCAGTGACGACATCCTGTGCGGCAGTTCTTCTGAGATGTCTGAGGAATCAGGGCTCAGTGATGGAAGCACCAGCAACTCTGAGCCAGACGAAGGTCACGGTAGGATTAGAAAAACTAAACAAAACCCCAATCTGTTAATTAATTATGTCTGCAATTTTTTCCAAATTCAATTTCAACTTGATTATACCGTGCCAAGTCATAACACGTCAAAGCACTACACACAAGTGAGGTCTAAGGCCTTTTATCCTCCTTATAAACCAGCACATTGGCAACAGTAGTAACAGCAGTAAGGGGAAAAACTCTCCCAACATTTTTGTTTACAGCAAGAAAATTTTGATCATCAATTCACTATGTAAAAAAAAATGTGGATTCTGCTTCTATAATGTGGGAGTGACAATTTTTCCCAGTGTTACTGTATATACAGGAATGTGTAAAAAAAATTTTAAAGCAAGATAAACAAAATTTCACAAAGCAAAGATTCAGCAAAGAAACAGAGAAAAAAAATTAAGTATCCAATAATTTGTGAAAATTGAGTGACAAAACATTAAAAATATTTTTTTTCTTTATAAAGGTTCTTTACACAGTTCAGCTTTAAGAAGCTTCATAAAAGGATATAAATGAATCTTGCTTCTGAATATGAGTCATCTAAATTTTTTTTCACTGATATTTCAGTGTCAGCCATCCGCAAGTACCGCGCTAGTGTATCGCACAGTCCTAACAGTGCTGTCTCCAAGAGCAGAGGATATCGAACAACTCTACCAGCTCACTGTCCAGACAACAGTCATGTGGGCCTTGTGGCTATCCTCTACAATAACATTGGCAAGTTCTTACCAGCAAAGAAATTTAGTTGAAGTCACAGCACCAGGCCCATTGGTGTCACAATTGTATTTTTGTTCCACAGGTAAAGATTTGGCTCGCGTCTCCATGCCCGCTGTGCTCAATGAACCTATTAACCTTCTGCAGAGGCTGTGTGAGGAGCTGGAGTACAGCAACCTGTTGGACACTGCTAACAACACTCCAGACCCATACCAGAGGATGGTAAGGCTGTCCAAGTAAGATAAGTGTGAAAGACAGTAGTCTCACACTGGTGGCCTGAGGGCCGAATGCGGCACACAAGTTGGAAGATTATGGTCCATAACATGGCTGACTTACTGTTAAATATGATGTCCATAATTTTGAATACAATTTAAGGCCTCGGTCACATGGCACAATATGATAGCTGAATGACAGAAAAAAGTCACAAATCGTCAAGAAAAAGTGGATGAATGAGCCTGCACTTCTCCCATCACCGAAAAGCCTGCAAGTCCAGAGCGCATAAAAGAATGAAACAAAACTGAAACGAACAAAAGAAAAACGAAGCGAACTGTGACCTTGACGCTTTAAACAAAATCAAAACGAAACATTCATGATGATGTGACTTGACAGCAGGTATCAGAACGAGCGCCAGCCTGTGATCATTTCTGCAGCCAGCCTGTGATCATTTCTGCAGCTAGTCTCTGCTCTCCATAGCACCTGCAGCTGTGAGATCTGGTTGTCTTGACAACAGGTTTGTCTTTATCTCACCCATATTGGCCTCTCTTCATTGGCTTCCTGTTAATTCTAGAATAGAATTTAAAATTCTTCTTCTTACTTATAAGGTTTTGAATAATCAGGTCCCATCTTATCTTAGGGACCTCGTAGTACCATATCACCCCAATAGAGCGCTTCGCTCTCAGACTGCAGGCTTACTTGTAGTTCCTAGGGTTTGTAAGAGTAGAATGGGAGGCAGAGCCTTCAGCTTTCAGGCTCCTCTCCTGTGGAACCAGCTCCCAATTCAGATCAGGGAGACAGACACCCTCTCTACTTTTAAGATTAGGCTTAAAACTTTCCTTTTTGCTAAAGCTTATAGTTAGGGCTGGATCAGGTGACCCTGAACCATCCCTTAGTTATGCTGCTATAGACGTAGACTGCTGGGGGGTTCCCATGATGCACTGTTTCTTTCTCTTTTTGCTCTGTATGCACCACTCTGCATTTAATCATTAGTGATTGATCTCTGCTCCCCTCCACAGCATGTCTTTTTCCTGGTTCTCTCCCTCAGCCCCAACCAGTCCCAGCAGAAGACTGCCCCTCCCTGAGCCTGGTTCTGCTGGAGGTTTCTTCCTGTTAAAAGGGAGTTTTTCCTTCCCACTGTAGCCAAGTGCTTGCTCACAGGGGGTCGTTTTGACCGTTGGGGTTTTACATAATTATTGTATGGCCTTGCCTTACAATATAAAGCGCCTTGGAGCAACTGTTTGTTGTGATTTGGCGCTATATAAAAAAATTGATTGATTGATTGATTGATTTACTACAACGTGTGTGCGCACACACACATTCTAGCCAGAGACGGCTGCAACTTGCGTAAATAGTTTAAATAGTTGATAAAACGTTCTTGCCGCTATTGTTTCTGTATCAAAACATTGCTTTTTGTCCCACACATGGAGGAGTCACGTTCAGCTCATCTGAGCTTTAGTTATTGATCCGTTCAGATATCATCAACATTTGTGCAAGACGTCGGACTTGGGAGACTGGAGAAAGTTGGACGACACTCAAAAGGAGGGTACGGGAACTTCGCAAACAATGAGGAACCGTCAACACAGAAAGCAAAATGCAATACGGATGAACTGAGGTTGTCGTCGGGATTCGTTCACATTTTTCAACAATTTGAAAATTCTGATGAAGCACCAGCTACAGGAACGCAGCTGGACGATGGTTAAACAATGTCTCCAAAAGTAACGTAAGTCCAAATTTCTTGTTTCGTTTTTGACTTCGGTGCCCTTCGTTAGTGCCATGTGACCGGGGCTTAGGAAACTGCTGTGCTTTTTCCAGTCAGAGGATTTTCTTTGCTTTTTCCAGTCATGGGATTTTCTTTATTGCTCACAAGCAAGCACGACGTACCGTATATAATTCAGAATGAAACAGTCTTCTTAAGGCAGTGGAATACCTGGTTAAAGTCTTGTGTCTCTACACATCTATTAAAGTGAACATTTTCTGTTTTTCTCTTGCAGGTGTATATCGCTGCGTTTGCTATTTCTGGCTACTCAACCGCGACCTTCCGAAGTCGCTATAAACCCTTTAATCCAGTACTGGGTGAGACCTACGAGTGCATAAGGGAGGATAGGGGCTTCCACTTCATCAGTGAGCAGGTATTCAATAAAAAACATGACTGCACCTCTCAACACCATGAGATCCAGGCAGGTATAAATATGATACTCAGGTAAAAGCTCAAAGAAACATAACATAATTAGGGCCTTCTAAAGATACACACTCTTTGGGCTCTTTGAACCAATGTGAGAGTTTGGTATTTTTATTTATTTATAATGTTCACAAAATTTTATTTGTTTTTTTGGTTTTCATATACCTGTGAAATACATAAAATGCTGAATTGATAAAAACACAGAGATTATACATTTTTTTTCTGGAATTTCTGGATGTGAAGCATAGCAGTATTTATACCTGACATGGTACATTTGAATACTGACAGCATTTATTAGTTAGAATTAGCCACATATTGTATATATACACGAAGGATACAATGTTTTTGCAACTGCATAGTCCTGTATCATATTCTGATGAAATTTTGCTAGACAACAATGAAAATCAATGTTTCTTTTGTATTTTTGATGAAAAACGTTCACCCATGACTAACTTCGAAATCTTTATACGCTGTTGCATTTGGGTGGATTTCAAAAAACTAGAACCCTGCTTGAATAATAAACAAAAAAGGGAAAAAAGCATGATGACTCAGCAATACAATCTAAGCATCACCACAAGTCCTACAAATGTTGAGAATTTACTGAAAGCCAAGAGTGCTGTGCAACATATAGAAGCCCATATTCAAACAGGTGTTGCATAGGAGTACAAACATGGCTTCATGGGTGTACTTTCTTAAGGATAGCTCAAAAATTAGTTCACCTGAGTTACCTATTAATGAGACCTCATCTATATATGATACAGGAAAGTGTTTCAGAGGAAATGATTAAAAAGTTGTATCCCTAATATTATTGGACAACTTTTGTGACATCATCCATACGTTTTCTGTAGGACGGGTTTGAAGGTGAAATGAGATGACTGTAGATGTTGCCATCTTGGCAGTGCCTGACTCCGCCTACTCAGGCAGGACCAATGAAAATGAAACACATTCACCTATCTTGGAGTTACCAAGCTAGCTAATGCATACGCAACCCTGAATTGGGTATATGACTAAAACATATATTTTGCAGACTGGGCAGTGGTTTCCATTCTGGGTTTTCATGTATCCCATAATCCCTTGCACGCCAGAGAGTCGCTGCAGTCAAACAACATAGAGAATCCACATGATGACAATTGTAAATGAATATTATACTACAAAAATGTAATTTTTTTATTCTTTTCATCACGTTAATAAGAGACTGCTGCATGATACCCTGAAAACTTGCTAAAACAATTATAATAAATAATCTGTGTCTGATACATTTAATCTGCGTGGAATTTAATAAACGCAAACTGAATTTCAGACGTATTATATACGAATGTCTATTAGATAATAAACCGACCCTTTTTTTTTTTAACTATATGGATTTGAATGACGTGCGATTACACCAATCATGCTTGAACCCTCGTGCGCATGCGTGAGTTTTTTCACGCGCGTCGGTGACGTCATTTCCCTGTGGGCAGGCCTTGAGTGAGATGTGGTCCCGCCCTCTCGGCTGAATTCCTTTGTTTCACACGCTGCTTGAGATGGCGCGCGTTGCTTTATCAAAATTTTTTCTGGACCTGTGAAGAATATCCGAGTGGACACTATTTGAGAAATTAAGCTGGTTTTCGGTGAAAAGTTTAACGGCTGTTGAGAGATTATGGGGTGTTTCTGTCGGTGTAAAGACTTCCCACGGAGCGGGATGTCGTGCAGCGCTTCCAGGTGCCGTCGTCGGCCTGTTTCGACCTGAAAACATCCTAATTTAAGGCTTAATTCACCCAGGACGTCGTGAGAGAACAGAGAGATCAGAAGAGGCCGGTATGAGGACTTTATGCGGACATTCCACTGTTTAGGGACCTTTTTTAATGAAAGACATGGGCGCAAATTTGCCGAGTCGTTTCCGTGACGACTCGGCAAATTTGTGCGCCGCGACAGGAAAAACACCTCCGTGTTGAAAACCATTTGTAAAATTCAGGCGGCTTTTGATGGCTTTCAACAAGTGACTAACTGAGAAATTGTTTAACAGCTTGGGCATGTTCCAACTTGCCCGTTAAGGTTTCCAACGGAGGTGTTTTTCCTGTCGCGACCCCCTGCGGTCGGGTCCGGCCCGACATGCGACTCTGCCCGCATGTTCTTTCTTTACAAAATGTCCGTTAACAATGGAATGTCCGAATAAACTCCTCATGCCGACTTCTTCTGAAAGTTCTCTGTTCTCTGACGACTTCCTGGGTCAACAAAGCCTGAAATGTGGAAGTTTTCAACTTGAAATGGCGAGACGCTGCCGCCTCGAAGCGCAGATCGCCGTCAGGCACCGTGAGCCGTCCTTACGGCGACACTACCAGACCAAAATCTCTCATCAGCCGTTAAAATTTTTACCGAAAACCATCTGAATTTATCGAATGGTGTCCACTCAGTTGTGCCTTACAGTTTTGAAAAAAGTTTGATCAAACAAAGCAGCAGCCTCTGAGCCATTCCTAAACAATGAAAAAATTGACGAGAGGGTGGGCGACTCCTCACTCAAAGACTGCCCACAGGCGAATGACGTAACCGACAGGCGTGAAAAAACTCTTGCATGCCCACGAGGGTTCAAGCATGTCTGATGTAATCACACGTGATTCAAATCCATATGGTTTTTGAAAAAAATAATAAGGTCGGATACTTTTCTAATAGACCTCGTATATTAGTCTGGAACAAAGAGGACAAACAGTGTTGTAAAGAACAATAATCAAGACGTTAAAGAGCAAACTTCACTTTCCCCCAGAACGACATGATCAGGAAGCGAGTGTATCTCACAGCAGCTCCCATTGAAAATAACAGAGAGAAAGCCTGTGATTATCGCATGTTTACATAAAACAAATGCAATAACAACGTCTAGAAACCCAGAGAATATATTCACGAGAGTTTTAGGCACAATATAAAAATAGTTTTATGTTGCAATGTTAATGGTGTTGTCCGTGTGCAGTGGTTAAAGTGTAGCGTGATCAGAGCGTCTCAATGCAGATCTCAGTGTTACTGAGACCTCGCAGCGCGGCAACCACCTCTCCGAGGTTTTACGGGATTTGAAACCTGAAAAAAGGGCGAATAACAGGTGACTTGTGTATGTGTATTAAAATCTATGACTGACATATTGACTCATTAACTCTGGCATCATCAATGTTGCTAACATCACCAAGCTACTGTTACCTGCTAATTAATGCTAATGGTGCTAACATGCAAATTAGATAATGTGTAAATTCCACTGAACACATGTACTTGAGCACAGACGCCATAGATGGCTCATTAGTACAATTAACTGCATATTATCTTAGATATTTGTTATTGACTTGGTCACAGCCACATTACTGCCAGTTTACTTCCGCGCTGGGTCTGTCGCTGGTGTGAAACTCCGCGGCTATCGGCGTGTTTTACCATAGAGATACATTGTGTATGTGGGAGTGGTATTATTTGCTCTTGAATTCCAGATTTAAGTAATTATTTGTTTGAATTTCATTATATTTATGCTGTTGGGACCTTAGTGTGGCCTTCAACTATTCAGAGGGTTTGGATAATATCACCCGGGAGCGATATAAAACCAAATTAGCAGCAGCAGGACTGGCATGTCGTTTGTACCAACACGAAGCTGGACGATGGAAAAATGATCCCACACAATGGCCAGATGTTCAATATCCTGATATTTATTCCGACCTCATAGACACACCAGGTATTTTTGTATTTTATAATATTTAAGTCACATATGCATTGTGAATTGCTGGTCTGCTCCAGGAGGGGCCAAGCTGCTGATTATTTTCCCCAAAGTAACGCATGATCGATGTGACACATAATCCTCTTGATGTGTCATGATGGATTTTAATTTTCTTGCTCGCTTTGTTGGTACAACCCACTGCCTCACATTGCTGAGGCATTAAAAAATCAATCAACTTCAATCAACTTTTTTTTTATATAGCGCCAAATCACAACAAACAGTTGCCCCAAGGCGCTTTATATTGTAAGGCAAGGCCATACAATAATTATGAAAAACCCCAACGGTCAAAACGACCCCCTGTGAGCAAGCACTTGGCAACAGTGGGAAGGAAAAACTCCCTCTTAACAGGAACAAACCTCCAGCAGAACCAGGCTCAGGGAGGGGCAGTCTTCTGCTGAGACTGGTTGGGGCTGAGGGAAAGAACCAGGAAAAAGACATGCTGTGGAGGGGGGCAGAGATCGATCACTAATGATTAAATGCGGAGTGATGCATACAGAGCAAAAAGAGAAAGAAACAGTGCATCATGGGAACCCCCCCACAGTCTACGTCTAAAGCAGCATAACCAAGGGATAGTCCAGGGTCACCCGATCCAGCCCTAACTATAAGCCTTAGCGAAAAGGAAAGTTTTAAGCCTAATCTTAAAAGTAGAGAGGGTATCTGTCTCCCTGATCTGAATTGGGAGCTGGTTCCACAGGAGAGGAGCCTGAAAGCTGAAGGCTCTGCCTCCCATTCTACTCTTACAAACCCTAGGAACTACAAGTAAGCCTGCAGTCTGAGAGCGAAGCGCTCTGTTAGGGTGATATGGTACTACGAGGTCCCTAAGATAAGATGGGACCTGATTATTCAAAACCTTATAAGTAAGAAGAAGAATTTTAAATTCTATTCTAGAATTAACAGGAAGCCAATGAAGAGAGGCCAACACGGGTGAGATATGCTCTCTCCTGCTAGTCCCCGTCAGTACTCTAGCTGCAGCATTTTGAATTAACTGAAGGCTTTTTAGGGAACTTTTAGGACAACCTGATAATAAAGAATTACAATAGTCCAGCCTAGAGGAAATAAATGCATGAATTAGTTTTTCAGCATCACTCTGAGACAAGACCTTTCTGATTTTAGAGATATTGCGTAAATGCAAAAAGGCAGTCCTACATATTTGTTTAATATGCGCTTTGAATGACATATCCTGATCAAAAATGACTCCAAGATTTCTCACAGTATTACTAGAGGTCAGGGAAATGCCATCCAGAGTAAAGATCTGGTTAGACACCATGCTTCTAAGATTTGTGGGGCCAAGTACAATAACTTCAGTTTTATCTGAGTTTAAAAGCAGGAAATTAGAGGTCATCCATGTCTTTATGTCTGTAAGACAATCCTGCAGTTTAGCTAATTGGTGTGTGTCCTCTGGCTTCATGGATAGATAAAGCTGGGTATCATCTGCGTAACAATGAAAATTTAAGCAATACCGTCTAATAATACTGCCTAAGGGAAGCATGTATAAAGTGAATAAAATTGGTCCTAGCACAGAACCTTGTGGAACTCCATAATTAACTTTAGTCTGTGAAGAAGATTCCCCATTTACATGAACAAACTGTAATCTATTAGACAAATATGATTCAAACCACCGCAGCGCAGTGCCTTTAATACCTATGACATGCTCTAATCTCTGTAATAAAATTTTATGGTCAACAGTATCAAAAGCAGCACTGAGGTCCAACAGAACAAGCACTATCAAAACAGTGATGAAAATGAAAAAACTCGCATCAACTTCATTGTCCGCTATTGATTGTTTACACCCCAGCCAGTGTTGCTAAGCACGTTGCTAAGAGCTCACAGACAGAGTGCCCGGATGTGCGACCAAGACAATAAAATGCTCTGAAAGGACAAACATGGTCACATCCAGTCTGGTTATGCAAAGATTTACCCATGTACAGTTAGTCACGAAGGGGGAAACTAGCTGTAGAGACCAAAATCACTTCTTGTACCAGGCTGTAAACATTTTTATTTTTGCTGTAAAGTTGGACATTTTAACATGTGATTCTATGGAACTTGATTTGGTTTTGGAGCCAGTTTCAAGTGGGGATTCAATCAACTGCAGATTTTGGCACTTCTGCGCTGGTTTCAGTTGTTTTTCAGCACAGGAGGTTGCCACCGGTTACTAATCTTTATGCATAAGAGCTAATCACTTAGCATTCACATGTACAGCACAGGCTAGCAGTAGCATTTGGATATGCAGTAAAGCCACAGTTAACATGAACAGTTACCTTTATGACAGTAATTGTTGGAGACATGTTTAGTGTCAGCCATGGTTAGTGTGACTACATATGGTAATTTGAACCAAGTATGCGTGACTCTAACCACAGTTAGTGTTTTCTTTAATAGTATAACATATTCAGTGTCAAATGCGCCACATAGGTGCAACAATGTCGGGTATAAATGCTGGTACACTTCATTTCCTGAAATTTTGAATAACTGTGACAACATGTGCTGATGTGGACAAATTTCTGTTATATATTTTAGTCAGTAATCTTCTCTTTTAACTTTCTAGGTGTGTCACCATCCACCCATCTCTGCCTGCCATGCAGACTCTGAGAACTTCTCCTTTTGGCAAGGTAACACTACTATTAACTAAAATGATGCTTAATTTATATTTGCAATTTTTTTTTAACTTTCACTTTTGATGCTCTGTGTGCTTCTTACCCCGTGTGCTGCTATACAATGCTGTTGGAACCTCAATTTCCCTGAGAGAGTCTTCCCAAGGGATTAAAAAAGTTCTATTTAATATAATCTAATTTTGTGTATGTCTTTTATAGTGCTCGTAATCATCTGATTTCTGACCGTATGCAACATGCACTATGTATTGTGTAATATTACCAGCTTATATGTTTGTATGCCCAAACAGATCAGCGCTGGAAAAATAAATTCTGGGGAAAGTCACTGGAGATTCTTCCAACAGGAATGGTGAATGTGACTCTTCCACGGTAATAAAGGATCTAACTTTCATTTCAGACAGTCATGCTCACTCATTTACAAATTTAATGCAGCGTCTCACACGCAAGCCTTTAAAAGTAGTTAAGTTAAATATTAAATGTTAAATGTGCAATCACAAGCTGAATATTTAAAACCTTGTGTTTTCAGGATATTCACATGGGATAAACAAGTAATGACACATTATGGTTTTTAAATTACATTTCAATTGCTTGAACAAAAGTTTAGTAGTTAGCTTTGCTGGAAGCATTCCACTCTGGATATTAAGCATTCTAAAAGTGACTGCTATTCAAAAGGTTAAACGTGCACTTTTGTGATGGGGATCAAAGCTACAATACGCTGTTAAATTTGTTAAAGGGGTCATCTGCTCAGAAAGTTAATATCGGACCCCAGGTGTTCAAAACACCAGATATTGAAATTTGTAGTCAAAATTAAACAAAAAATAGTGACTGATCCCAATATAGCCATGATTTCAGGTATCTAACAATTGTGCCTGTTCCTTAAAGTTTAAATGGAAAGAAGCTGCTACTGACCATACCCGCTCAGCAAAGGGAGGAGGAGCAGCAGAAATGAAAGGACTGAACAGTTTGTCTTTCCGCTGGAGGTTCTATGGGCGTGTGTCACAAAGCTAGCAGAAATTCAGATCTGAAACACACAGAAATTCAGATCTGAATTTCTGTGATGTATGTCTCAGAAGTTTAAAATGAGCTGTTTCAGGTGGAATTTTTACTTATGATAGTTTCTGCACTCACAATCCTGAAATTGTGGAACTTTAAAGATGTTTAACTTGAAGCGCCAACCATATTTAATTGTAAATGATAAATAAAAATAATAATTATGCATATTATGAGCCCTTTAATATGGTATTTTTGCATAGGCTGATTGTGTAAAGAGGCAGGATACTGACTGATGCAAAATTATTTGTTTTTTTATTGTTGTTTTTATGGCCCCTTTAATATGTTATTTTTGCATAGGTTGATTGTGTAAAGATGCAGCGTAATTACCATAGTATAATTACTGAAGCATAATGATTTGTTTTTTATTGTTATTGCACTGCACTTTTTTATTTTATTATAAAAATAGTGACCTGTGTTATTTTATGCAGATATGGAGACCACTATGAGTGGAATAAAGTGGTGACCTGCATCCATAATGTCTTCAGTCAACAACGCTATTTAGAACACTATGGGGAGGTGACCATCCGCAACCTTAAAAGCAACATCTGCATCTGCAAGATCACCTTCATCAAGGTGAACCCCGTGTTGACATTTACCTGTTGTTAGTATGTCCACACTACTGTGCTTGTGTTTGAACTTTGGCATGTTTGAGTTTTGAAGATTTGTTTTTCTGCAGTCTCGTTACTGGGGTTCAGATACAAACAAGAACGAGGTACAGGGAACCGTACTGGATGAAAGCGGGAGCGTCATTCACCGGTTCGGAGGTTTGTGGCATGAAGGCATCTTCTGTGACACGCTGCCCACTCCAAAATGTATCTGGAAGCCAAGTGAGTACCAGCATCTCCAAAAATCTGATTATGACTTATGCTTTTGATGCAGTTTTGGTGTCGGTTGGTTGGTTAGTTAAAGATAGTTCACTGAAATTTAATGGAGAACTTGGCCTTCGGTCAAGTTAGCAATAACATTTTGGTGCAATCCAGATCCAGGAGGTGGAGATTGCTTTCAGTGTTTGATCTGTGAATTTTGATGTTTTATTCAGCAATCCAGATTAGTTCATACAGATGCATAGCATAGTTTATCCTCAGAGCTCAGAGATTAGGATCAAAGATCAACAATCAGGAACAAATATTAAGGTCAAAGCTTGGCAGGAAGGATCAAAGGTCAGTGGTCAGAATCAACGTTCAATGAAATAATCATGTCACGGTCAAAGGTCAGGTGTCAGGAGCAAATGTTTGGATCAGAATCACAGGTCAACAGTCACAAATAAATCAGGATCAGTGGCCAGCAATCAGGATATAAGAGTGTTAAAGACGAATAAGTAACCCTCTCACATTCAAAGAGATAATATAACAATGTGAGCAGCTGTGTAAACTATGACTTGTCACAGGCATGTGCCCTCTGGGTGCCATTCTAGTTTGATGTGCTCACTCTTGAATTATCCCTTGAGATTTCCATGCAGGTTCAGACTGTCATGTGTCAGTCATCCTTTCTACTGTGCGACAAACTGTGTTGATAATTAGCCCGACTGCAGACAAAAATAAGAGTTGAACATGATGAAGCACTCCTGTTGCCAAAAGCACTAAGCTGTGTAAAGACAAGCGTCACTTTGTGCACCTGCTCAGCTTAGAGGCTTCTGTCATTCTGCAGATCCGCAGCCGAAGGATTACCTTCTGTACTATGGCTTCTCATCCTTTGCCATGGAGCTGAACGAGCTCACACCAGGTCTGAAGCCTCTCCTGCCGCCTACAGACACCCGCCTGCGGCCAGACCAAAGGTAAGCAGCGTAGGACCATCACATACCTAAAAAACATGAGGATACTTGTGGAATTACATTCATTCTAGAAAATACTGACCAAAAAAAAGAAAACCCCACTAATGCCACATTTCTATTTTTTTTTTCCAGAATGCTAGAAGAGGGGCAGGTGGATGCTGCTGACAGAATAAAAGATGAAATTGAGGACCGGCAGAGGGATCGTAGAAAAGAACTCACCAAAAAGGGGGAAGAACGTGTTCCACGTTTTTTCAAGTAAACACAAATAAACTTGTTAATCGTGATTATGTTATAGTGAATAGTTTATAACAAAATACCCATGATTTGAATTATGGAGGACCTGGGGGAGTCTGACACCTCTAATTAAGACTTGGACCCTCCCCAAAAAGAAAAAAGAGGTAAAAACAAATATTCCGATATATTTCCCATGTTCATGCCAGGAATAAATTCATAATATGACTTTAGACAACCCTAAAGTGGAACATAATGTTTCTTAAATGTGAGTTGGATGTTTTGCCTTTTACCACCCCCCACAGGCCCCTTAGGTTATTGTAAATATCTAACTAGCTTGTTTAATACACTTTACTTACCTTTAGATGTTCTGAATTGCATTGTATCAGCTATCTATGGACGAATGCTAACATTAGCCAGTTTCACCCTTTTGTGTTACGTTACAGTTGAACTAACCAACTAACTAACTAACATTAAACCACTAAAGTTAACATTTGCCTCACCTAGCATTAACATTAACATTAGCTGGCTAATGTTAATGTTAGGTGAGGCAAATGGGCTATCACATAAAGCATGTGTCACGTTGATGCATCACATTGATGCGTCACGTTGACGCGTCATGTCTGATGCACTGGACTTGCACTTGCGCATCTCTTCATTGTACACATGATGCATCAACACGACGACATGCGCTTTCGGTGATAGCCAGGCATATGTTAGCTTTAGCTCATATTTGCCTCGCTAATCTAACCTAACATTTTGCCTCACCGAGGCAAAATGTTAGCTTTAAGTATAATTGGGGAGGGTCCACTGGTCCGAACTTCACAATTAAATGTAATACTTTCAAATAGCTAACAAACCAGTTTAATTCAATTTGTTCAATTTATAAAAATAAAATCAATCAATCAATCAATCAATTTTTTTATATAGTGCCAAATCACAACAAACAGTTGCCCCAAGGCGCTTTATATTGTAAGGCAAGGCCATACAATAATTATGTAAAACCCCAACGGTCAAAACGACCCCCTGTGAGCAAGCACTTGGCTACAGTGGGAAGGAAAAACTCCCTTTTAACAGGAAGAAACCTCCAGCAGAACCAGGCTCAGGGAGGGGCAGTCTTCTGCTGGGACTGGTTGGGGCTGAGGGAGAGAACCAGGAAAAAGACATGCTGTGGAGGGGAGCAGAGATCGATCACTAATGATTAAATGCAGAGTGGTGCATACAGAGCAAAAAGAGAAAGAAACAGTGCATCATGGGAACCCCCCAGCAGTCTACGTCTATAGCAGCATAACTAAGGGATGGTTCAGGGTCACCTGATCCAGCCCTAACTATAAGCTTTAGCAAAAAGGAAAGTTTTAAGCCTAATCTTAAAAGTAGAGAGGGTGTCTGTCTCCCTGATCTGAATTGGGAGCTGGTTCCACAGGAGAGGAGCCTGAAAGCTGAAGGCTCTGCCTCCCATTCTACTCTTACAAACCCTAGGAACCACAAGTAAGCCTGCAGTCTGAGAGCGAAGCGCTCTATTGGGGTGATATGGTACTACGAGGTCCCTAAGATAAGATGGGACCTGATTATTCAAAACCTTATAAGTAAGAAGAAGAATTTTAAATTCTATTCTAGAATTAACAGGAAGCCAATGAAGAGAGGCCAATATGGGTGAGATATGCTCTCTCCTTCTAGTCCCCGTCAGTACTCTAGCTGCAGCATTTTGAATTAACTGAAGGCTTTTTAGGGAACTTTTAGGACAACCTGATAATAATGAATTACAATAGTCCAGCCTAGAGGAAATAAATGCATGAATTAGTTTTTCAGCATCACTCTGAGACAAGACCTTTCTGATTTTAGAGATATTGCGTAAATGCAAAAAAGCAGTCCTACATATTTGTTTAATATGCGCTTTGAATGACATATCCTGATCAAAAATGACTCCAAGATTTCTCACAGTATTACTAGAGGTCAGGGTAATGCCATCCAGAGTAAGGATCTGGTTAGACACCATGTTTCTAAGATTTGTGGGGCCAAGTACAATAACTTCAGTTTTATCTGAGTTTAAAAATAAAACATATGATTCTGTTGACACACCATTAATCACCTTTAATTGTTGAATTGAAAATCAACAAATAATGATAATTCACCATAATTAAATGTTTGTTTGTTTTTTAAAATTGTCACACTTTTTTAAACATTAGTTACCCTACTTTAGTGCAACATATAGTCTACCATAAATGTAAAAACAGTTCAACATGCTCTCCTTAATACTATAGGACTAGGACTAGTGGATCCAACGACTAGTGGGATGTTCCCGCTATGATTATCCAGTTACAGCTGGGGCATCCTTGCCTAACATTAACTAAATGCTAGGTAAGGATGCTCCAATTGTAGTTGTATAATTCTGACTGTGAATATGTCTGTTGATTTAATATTATCAACTTGATCAGATTATCTGTGAACTTAAAATTTTAGTTGAACATTTAAATAATTGTGGTGATTGAAAGAAAACTGCCTTCTTGGCTGTTAAATTTCTACAAAAGGTTTCCCTCTAGCGATAACTTTTTCTATTTTCAGGTTTTGTCACCATGTTTCTTCATGGGAAAGTACAAGGTCTTTATTGTATCTTTATGTTGCTCTTCTCCAGGAAAGCCAAAGATTGTAGTGGAAGGGACGTGTGGTTGATGAATGGAACCTACTGGAAGCTCCGAGAGAATCCGGGTTTTGAGAATATTGAAAACTTGACTCTGTGGTGATAAAACTGCAACGATGACGGACAGCAACAACATAAAAAAGTGATGATAAATAGAATTAAGGACATGTGGGCACGACACATATGAACCACTCTGGATGGCGTGCAGAGGGGTGATGGTGGTGATTATTGTCAGCTGTCTATCGTGGAAGCATTCCATGACTGGCTCATGGAAACTTCATCTTTTAACACACCGTCACTAGTTATGCTAGCTAGAGTGCATCACTTGCTAAGTAAAGAAACATTTGAAGAATTTTGTCATCAGGATGAATTTTCTGTTGCATTATTTTTTAATGAATTTAGCCATATTTTTGTGTTTTTCGTTCCTTCTTTTTTGAATATTTCAGAAATACTCAGCAGGACTTGAGATTAACAACTGAAATGACTTGAAATTAAAACATGTACGTTTTTGAATTTCATGTTAATTAGAGAACTATTACAATAAAACAGTAAATTCCTGTCTTACAGTTTACTTTGGTGTTGCTGTAGATATATTGTAGCATGGGTGTATGAATGCGTGGTGGTTGAAGTTGGACAAATGCACCTCACATTTTATCGTATGGATTTACCCTCCTCAGCATTACATTTTCACACTGTGCACATAAGATTCTATTCATTTCAATGCAAGACAAAGCTGAAAGCCCCTGATAGCTGATGTACATTGCTATGCTAACCTAAAACTTAGCATATGCTTTCCCTCATTAGTGTTTATAAACACGAACTGTTAAGTGTTAGCTTAACTGTAAGTGTTTGGTGATAACCACTGGGGATGCACTTTGTGACACTAAATAAGCTAACGTAACCGCTAATGTATGACCCCATATTAGTGATAACTGTGTTTAACATTTTCTCAAATACGGCCTGTAAGTGTACCATGTGGTCCAAAGGCAGGAATCTGATTAAAAACCAGAAACATTTGTGTCTGGACCTCTTTGAAAAACAATAATGTATTGGTTTTGAACATATAACATTTACCGGAGGACACCTGGGCGCGTCAGCAACACAGTTCAGTTTAAACTGTAACATCATCAAGCGTACGACTGTGTCACGTACATGTACATACAATATTTATTTTTGAAATAACATTCAAAATGTAAATGCTGCCATTTGGAAAGAAACTCTTCATTTGATGCTTTCAGTTCAACAGCTTGAAAAAGTGGATGTCAAACATCTGTGGTGGATAAGCTTTAATTTCACAAATAATTATAATAATAATAAAAAAAACAGCAACAGTACAATGCACAATTATGCCACATTAAATAACAGTTTTCGGCTCAGAAGTCATCCTGCATTGAAATTTAACAAACCAAATACACAATTTATTTTCATTTTACTGCATTTGTGAACCTTTGGCTATGATGCTCTCAGTGTAACTTTCTCAGCTGTAAATAAAATAATCAAGGCGGTGTGTGTCTCCTTTGAGCTGCACAGTGCACATGAAACACAGACACACAAAAATCACCATACTCACTGTTCGACTTGTCTGGCCTCTCTTACTGATTCAGTCTCTTTGTATTTCCATTTAATAGATTTAAAATCTCTGAAAATACATACTGTATTGGTAAATGGATTAGCTTTTATTGAATTAAATGTAATAGCTAATATATCCACTAGGAGGCGCTCCGGACAGCTGCTTTTTGCAGAGGTACCTTTCAGGCATTTAAGAAATCATGTGATAGAACACATTAACAAATGATTTAAAAAAAAAAAAAAAAATCCCCTAAATTACCAACGAGCTTTCTTATGATTGCACTTAAAAACACGGATTGTTAATTATGCCACTTGCTTAAGCTCAAATTATAACTTTATTACAACAAAACAAAACCCAGCATTAAAATAATTGAAAAATATGGCTGAAATCATTTAAGCACACTTTGCCATTTAACTTATAAATGTTATGGAAAACCATTTTATCCTTAGTTTATCCTATTTAAAAAAATATCAACATCAGTATTTAAGACTATATGTTGTCTCAAGTGCAACAAAAGTGAATTTACATCCCAAATTTTTCTCATTACCATGTTATTGATGGTCTTCCACTTCTGTAACTCCATATTGTACAATTTGTATGAATCAGTTTTATCTCTGTTAAGAGATCACATTAAAAAAAATAAAATAAAAACATAATTGCTACAGAAATCTTTCATTGTTGGACACATTATACAACCACGTGTTGCTTTTATTTGTGTTTTCAAATGCACATATTTGTTTTTGTTGTTACCAGGATTACAAATAAAATAAAATACAATAAATAAAATAAAAAATTTGCAACCTCACCCCACCCATCAGATAATGCATGGAACTCAATTTAGAAAATTCTTAAACCTATTTAATGTTTAAATGTCTTTAAACATACAGTTTTGTGTAGATTTGAATATTGTTGTCAGGTCGGGGCGAATAGGTTAAAGTCAGTTGACTGGGTATTTTATAGGTTTAGATATTTGGATCATGGATGTAAGAATTGGGGTGCAGGGGTGAGAGGGACACCCTTCTTTTTAAAAATGTACAATTTCCTCTCTTCAGTATGGTTTCCCATTGTGTATATGTGGGTTTTTTTGGTGAATTTGTCTGTTATTGAACAGAAAAAAAATCATTATTCGTTAAATCCAGTTATCTTGCAGTTTTTTCGCCGTCAAATATCCACATTGCTAACAAATTCACACCAGATTTTCCCAAAATACTAAGACCTCAATGCAATGCACAAGCTGTGCTTTTATTTTGACATATAACTCAAGCTTACATTAGTGTGGCTGCTATTATTTCACGAAATTAAGTTGAGTCTAACACTACAATAAGTAGCATCAATCCTTTAAAAAAAAGCACAAAATAATCAATATACCTATGTGTAATAATAAACTAGATAGATAGATCAGTTCAACATTGACTCCGCCTCCCCCTGCCCCCCACTGATGAAATTGTTCCTATGCTGATGGTTGTGGTTACGCAAGTATTTGGAGGCAGCAGGCAGCTTTTTTGTTTTGAATCTTGGGGGAGGTGATGTGTCTGGTGGATAAGCGGTGGGTTTCAGACCAGAGTATTCTCAGTTCAAACCCCCATCAGGGCGTAAAATCACTAAGGGCCCTTGGGCATGGTTCTTAATCCCCACGTTCCTCCTGGCGTGCATTGAGTGCTTTTCATGGCAGCCTCCTGACATTGGTGTGAAGGTGGGAATGTGAAGCATCATTGTAAAGCTCTTTGAGCTTCTGATTCAGATGGAAAAGCACTATATAAATGTACATGTCTACACTTGTTTTCTGACTAATCCGATTGCAGTTTCTATACAGTATGGAAAAAAATAGGTTGCCCAAATGTCCATCATCTTATTTTTAGGCTGTTGAATGGTGGTGATTTATATTTTAAATAAACACTACCAAAAGAAAAAAAAAAAAAAAATCCACTTTTTTTTTTGGCCTGGGTAAAAGTCGTGCGTGCTCTGCGCTGAGGCCTCCAGTGTTGTCTGAGGTGATTAGTGCACCTGCTGAGGAGTGAGGAGCAGATCTCTGATCAGCGCAGACTGCGACCTCACTCTTCATTTCTGTCACCAGCCTGAAACGTGCGCCTCTGTCAACCAGTGTCACAGCGTGATGGACCCAAAGACTACAGGGGAAATTCAGAGTGTCCGTCTGTTCACTTCGTGCATCCTGTTTGTCTGATGGCGGCAGTGTCTCGTCTGCTCACCTGCAGACCAACACGTTCTGAATGACCCACTTTTTAACATATTTAATCTGGTCGTGCTGTTTGGGGAAACCTGCAATGTCCTACATTTTAAACAATATGATGAAGTGACATCACAGTTCACAGTGGATCATTGTCAAAAAGAAGCTCGACTCCACACGACACCTGAATACAGCAACGTTATGCTTTTTTTTAATGCAAAGTGCATATAGTTAACACTTTGGTCTTTTTAGAAAGTTTCATAGTTATGCAGTTATTTATTACTGACCTCATTTGCAAGTGATGACAAAGGAGTTCTGACATTGAATGAATCCAGTGCATAGACATAGCCATGGCAGCAACAAAGCTTTTAGAAACATTAACTGTTTCAGAAAGTGATGGATTGTTTCAAAACAATGAAACAACTACTTTAAAAATAGTGGTTGCTTAGAAATTCTGGAAAAAACTAAGCTAAACAGTTGCTTCAGTGGATTTACTGTTTCAAAATGTTTGAAACAGTAAATGAACCAGATGCTTCACAACATTTATTCTTTTTTGATATGTTCAAAACAATCATTCTTTTTCTATGTACTTCTTTTTCCCAGATTCAAATGTAGTCGATGTGTAGAGGCAATACACACTAAAGCTGTACATTTTTGTTATTCAGTGTCTTGCTCAGGGACACCTTGACAGTCTTTTGCAAATGGGAAACGAACTCACAGATCATTTGTAAAGAGGGCGTCTCCCCCACTCATTTGAAACAGGGAATGAAACAATTGAGAAAATCGCTTTTCTTTTTCAAAATGCTGCAATCACCAGAAGAAATAGTTGCTTCAGAAAGTGAGTTTTTTGAAGCACTTGAAGTACTAAATGAAACAATTGCTACATAGAATTATTCATTGTTTTGAAGCACCTGAATCACCAAATGAAACAAACGCTTCAGAAAATGTTTTACTCTTTAGAAATGCTCAAAACTCTAAATTGCGAAATACAAAATTAGACAGCTGTGTCACTAACTGAAATACTAAATGAAATTTTGGAAATTAATTCATTTCGATGGTTTAAATGATTTCAAAATGCTTGAAACTTTACAATGGCAACATTGAGTGGACAGTAGCCACACACACACACACAAACTGAATTCCTGGCTATACCCCTGAGTGGTCAAAACTGGTGTTGTGCCTTTTGTATGGTGACTGAAGTGTTGAAGCAATATGATATTAATAACAACACATTTCCTTCCTCTATGCCACAACCTGCCAAGAGCTACTGAACAAACTAAACTTGAGTTTCAATAGTGAGTGTGCAGGACTTTGCAAATGCCAAATGAGCAAAACCTTATGAAATGCAAACCATGATTCTGGATCAGAATGCAACAATACTTGCACAGTCTATTTTGTGCATTCAAACGTAATACTGTCGGGTTATTCCATCAATTTTCCGCTTAGATATGTTTGCTTATGTCGCATTATTAAGGCCATTATCTCAACAGTACATATGGGGATGCATGTGTCCTTGTAGCGTTTACACAGATTAGCAGTAGACTACCTGCTCAGTAAACTCCATTAATTCCAGATATCCTGCACCATCAGCATGTAACACTACTCTGCTGCCACTAGTGAGCGCTGTACTAAATCTACTGGGTTAGTCGAAAAGATGCAGGATGTGAAATGTGTTTTCTTCTTAAACTCATCAGGGGAGTGAATGTAAGCGTATTGTAAAGAGCAAATACACGGTTGAACGGTTGCAGATGAGAAGGGGAAGACGAGCCGGAGACGAAGAGAGTCTTATGCAGAAAGAACAGACGTTTCCTGCAGGTGCTTTCGATTACCAGATGTTTCAAAGTCTAAATTCACATGTCTGGATGTCTGTTTGGCATTTATGTAACTGTAGGGCAGAGACGCTGCACCAGTCACTTCCACTCGGGCTTCAGTTAAACATCAACTTTGACAGTAACCTTGGAGGTTCCTGTTATAATCATCTGACACTCTCAGCGGGGCCTTGCTACTTGTCCTTCAGAGATTGGGAGACTGTTCCAGCCTGTTGTCTGCACTTGACTGGACAGGCTGTTACATGTGTCCACAAGAAAGACACCACTGGACAAAGGGCTCTGTGGGGGAGACACTGCGTTGATGTGCGATGTCTTCAGTGCGTGTAGTAGCCATAGAAGTCCACATCGCCGTTGCCATCCTTCTCGCAGATCTCGACACTGTGTGGTGGAGGTGGGGAGTTCTCAGTGCTGGACGTGTAAGGTGACACCCTCCTCTTCTTGTTCTCAGCGGCTCCGCCTTCAAACAGGCCCGAGTCTGCCGAGTCCGCTGATTTAACAGAAGGAGGTTCTAGCCAGGTGTCATCTCCCGTGACTCCTCCAGGATCTTTGTGCTTTTCCTGCAGTACGGCCACCTGAAGGGGCTCCAGAAGTGAGGGAGGGTGTAGCCTGGGGTTACCAGGTGACACAGAAGAAGAAGAAGAGGAGGAAGAAGATATGGGTCTGAACCACGCTAAATTGGGGCTCGGCTTACTTGAGTGGGTGAGGTACTGAGGCGTGGGCCGACTGGTACTCCAGCCTGCTGAGG
Organism: Thalassophryne amazonica; assembly: GCF_902500255.1. Classification (NCBI taxonomy): domain Eukaryota; kingdom Metazoa; phylum Chordata; class Actinopteri; order Batrachoidiformes; family Batrachoididae; genus Thalassophryne; species Thalassophryne amazonica. Next base: position 42,860,954 of record NC_047120.1, on the reverse strand, counting down.
AAGCTCCGGAGACAGAAACGCTTGTAGAGGCAAAGGGGTGATCCGGGTAGAAGCTCAAGGCGTGGTGAGCTGATGTCTGCAGAGGGAAGGGCTTGTAGAAGCCATTTCCAGAAAAGTCCCCTTCATAAGAGGGAGTGAAGTCAAGCCGATTGGGGGCCACGCCTTGCTGAGGTGTAAGGTACCAGCGACTGGGAGAACTGGGACTGGAGCACGGATCCTTGTGCTGCTGGCCCATGCTGATGGGTTCGCGGCTGTAGAAGCGGCTCGGTTGCAGGGGGCTCATGTACGGCTCCGAGATGTAGCTCTGAGGGTAGCAGCTCCCAGGCAGCAGCTGCTGGCTCTCTGTTGGGGAGGGGGTGAGGCGATCAGAGTCGGGAGGAGCATATAACCTAGATGGGAGGGGGTGGAGAAGAGTGCACGAGAAGAAGAAGGGGAGAAAAAAAGGTGTTATTTCCTGCCCAAACCTCAAACTATCTATCAAACATCTAGCAGCCCCTCACACCCTTTAAGCTGCAGCATGTACAATGCAATAACTGGACTTCTTTTTTAAATTTATTTAATAAAAGGTTTTATCAGCACCACATTGTTGAAGTGCAAAGTGTGATCTAGTCCCATCATTTATAACAACCAAAATGCAGTGTTCAAGTATTTTTTTAATTCATATTGCAAATCTTTCCTGGGATACTTACGTGTCGTAATTGTCACGGAAACCTTTAGCGAAGGGGTTATGGTCTATTTTCAGCTGAGTGATCTGTGGAAGGACCAGAAGGGGAGCAAGGACACGTTGATTATTAGCGCGAGAGAGAGAAGGCGGAGGGGAAGAACAGGAGTAACCACTTAGACGAAAGGCGCGACAGAGATCAATGACTAATAATTAACGAGGCTACACATCAAAATGTGAATAGTCCTGTACTGAGGCATTTTAGCGTAAAACACTAAGGTTCTAGTCTTAATTTCAAGGTATTTTACACCACAATGGTGTTAAGTTTTAATATCACGTCTTGTTAAACTTTCTACAAGTGTTATTTGTTTTTTATTCCAGCCACAAAGCCTGTAACAAGTTCTATAGGGTGGCCCTGTTGCCTCAATCACCAGGTCATAGGTTTGAATCCTGTATGAGGCTTTTCTGCGTGTAATATGTATGATTTTGAGTTGGTTTAGCAAAATATTAATATCAAAGCCTTAAAAAAACCACACACACACACACACACACACACACACACACACGCACGCACGCACACACACACACACACACACACACACACACACAAAAACCCCCAAAAAACTTTATTTAACCAGATAAAAGCCCATTGAGATTGAAACCTCTTTTGCAAAGTAATATTAGTAATATTTTAATACACACTAGAATGTACACTACCAGTCAAAGTTCAGTGTTCAAACCTTTGACTGGTAAATGTACACTTGATATTATATTTGTTGGATAGATTGGATAAGGTTTTGGAATAGATCCCATTAAACTTTGGAAATTTTGTGACTTTTTATTCTTTTAATTTTTATTTTAATGTGTTCAGCATTGATATTCAGCAGGGGCACGGCAGGATATTGTTATTTATTTATTTATTTATTTATTTTGGGGGGGGGGGGGGTACTGCCCACTAGATATTGCCATTGTGTTTCAGCTTCCTTGTTACTGAAGCTGTTGCTTCATGTACTTCCAAACTTTTCAAAACACTAAATATTTTCATCTTGAGATAGTATATCATTTCCCCCAAAGCATTTATTTAAATTACTGTTTAAAACATTACATTTCTGAAGCATTTAATTGTTAGAGCTTTTAAAAAAATCGTACCCACCACCGTCCCCAGTTGCTTATTTTGCTGTTTCTAGTGTTCTGAACTTGTGAATCATTTTCTGAATAAAGTATGCTTCAAGTATTTCAAAGCTTTTGAAATAGTATTTTTCCCCTAGTTTCTTATTTTGCTGTTTCTAGTGTTTTGAATTTGTGACTCATTTTCTGGATAAAGTATGCTTTAAGTATTTCAAAGCTTTTGAAATACTATTTTCCCCCAGTTGCTTATTTTGCTATTTCTAGTGTTATGAATTTGTGAATCATTTTCTGAATCAAGTGTGCTTCAAATATTTCAAAACACATTTTCTAAAACAACTTTCTCCAAGTGTTTCAAAACTGAATAGTCAATGAAACAATTGTGAATCATTTTCTGAAGCAACTGGTTCTTTAGTTTCAAATATTTCTGCTGTCAGAAAGTAATGAATGTTTTCAGAGGTGTTTAAACCTCAAAGGTTTCAGCCCACCTACACCTCTGATTTGGAATTTACGTGTAGTTTTACTTATAGTTTTTTTTTTTTTTTTATCTTTTAACTGCCGTGCAGGGGGAAAGACTTTTGTGTAATCGGTGCGACTTACATCTGCATTCTGATAAGCAGTGACAGCGATGAACTGAGTCTCGGGGAAGACAAAAGTCTGAGCCTTGGATGAGAGGAACGGGTCCTCTGAGCCATCCTCCTTCACTTCTACAATGTGAAGACGAGGCTGGTACTTATGGAGGGACTGAAGCACAATCATCTGAAGGGGACACACAGATCACAACAATTGGGGATGAACATAATAGTGTTTCAAAAATGTAAAAAGTAGTTTATTTACTTATATTTTGTATGGAAGTGTTTTGTATGATGTGAAAATGAACATTTTATGCTCTATATTGAAACATTTGTTGTTAATGCAAAACAGCACTAAAGGGTACAGGAAAATAATTTGACAGATACATTTATAAGAGACAAAATCAATATAATATTTTATTATTATTGTTATTATTTTTAATTAATTAATGAAGTAATTTTTGGGGGGGAAATAATAGACTTGTGTTGCTTGATGTGTACCTGTGCCACATTATTGGTGCTGCCCTTGTTGTTGGTGAGCTTCAGCTTGCTGAAGGACACTTCTTGCCTCATCCAGTGAGCTCCAGTGTTCGGAGAATCGGGGTGCATGTACATCCTGTTCCCTGCAGCAGTGATCAGAAATTAAACAAGTTCAGCTCCAATCGACCTCGGTGGCTACCAGACCTAGACTTTGGAAATGAAAGAAACTGACAAACAAGATCATTTCAAGCCACATGTAAGTTCACCACACCTGCTCTTAATTTCCATCATCCATCTAGCATCCACCAACCATCCAGCAGGTGGCAGTGTTCATCAGGTGGCAGATAGGGTGATGGGTTATTACATATATAAAACAAAGTTTTTGTTTTGTTTTGTTTTATTTATAGATCTGGTACATTAAATTTCACAAGATTTTAATCCATTTCATTTAGAAACAACAAGCCTCCTCAACTTTTAAAAGATCATGTCAAATCAAATCACTCCCAAAATAAAATGTCATGCAAATGTACTGGAGCTTGAACACTTCTGCCAATGTGACTAAAAAGGCTTCAAATTTTTCAGCATATGTTTAGTTTGATTTTGAATATCGTAACATAAAATGTTTGTCACCTTTCATTTTAGTTGGAAAAAACAAACAAACAGACATATTAAGGTGAACAAAATTACAGTTGAATATCATTCTGAAGACTTAAATCAATCAATCAATCAATTTTTTATATAGCGCCAAATCACAACAAACAGTTGCCCCAAGGCGCTTTATATTGTAAGGCAAGGCCATACAATAATTATGTAAAACCCCAACGGTCAAAACGACCCCCTGTGAGCAAGCACTTGGCTACAGTGGGAAGGAAAAACTCCCTTTTAACAGGAAGAAACCTCCAGCAGAACCAGGCTCAGGGAGGGGCAGTCTTCTGCTGGGACTGGTTGGGGCTGAGGGAGAGAACCAGGAAAAAGACATGCTGTGGAGGGGAGCAGAGATCGATCACTAATGATTAAATGCAGAGTGGTGCATACAGAGCAAAAAGAGAAAGAAACAGTGCATCATGGGAACCCCCCAGTAGTCTACGTCTATAGCAGCATAACTAAGGGATGGTTCAGGGTCACCTGATCCAGCCCTAACTATAAGCTTCAGCAAAAAGGAAAGTTTTAAGCTTAATCTTAAAAGTAGAGAGGGTGTCTGTCTCCCTGATCTGAATTGGGAGCTGGTTCCACAGGAGAGGAGCCTGAAAGCTGAAGGCTCTGCCTCCCATTCTACTCTTACAAACCCTAGGAACTACAAGTAAGCCTGCAGTCTGAGAGCGAAGCGCTCTATTGGGGTGATATGGTACTACGAGGTCCCTAAGATAAGATGGGACCTGATTATTCAAAACCTTATAAGTACGAAGAAGAATTTTAAATTCTATTCTAGAATTAACAGGAAGCCAATGAAGAGAGGCCAATATGGGTGAGATATGCTCTCTCCTTCTAGTCCCCGTCAGTACTCTAGCTGCAGCATTTTGAATTAACTGAAGGCTTTTTAGGGAACTTTTAGGACAACCTGATAATAATGAATTACAATAGTCCAGCCTAGAGGAAATAAATGCATGAATTAGTTTTTCAGCATCACTCTGAGACAAGACCTTTCTGATTTTAGAGATATTGCGTAAATGCAAAAAAGCAGTCCTACATATTTGTTTAATATGCGCTTTGAATGACATATCCTGATCAAAAATGACTCCAAGATTTCTCACAGTATTACTAGAGGTCAGGGTAATGCCATTCAGAGTAAGGATCTGGATTCCAAAACATTTTAAAGTAAAAATATATCAGGACAAAACAAAACAAAAAAAACAACAACAACGAACCAAAACCAAAAAAAAATAAAAAAAAAATGTTTTTTTCGCCATCACTTTTAAATGAGCACATATTTATACAGCAGCTCTGTCATTTTTCACAGTGTTACCACAGTGACCTAGTAACCTTATACAAATGCACCACATAATAGTCAATTAAATCTAATCGAGTAAACGTGTTTCACCACAGTTTCCACACAAGTAGCTTTTAAAGAGTCACCTTTTCTTAACACCTTTCACTCTTTCCTATTACTGTGGTTACGGCATCATCAAAATGCCTTCGTACATAACTTTTTGTAGTATGTTGTGTAAACAGAAATGGTAGAAAATGAAAACATGAACATTGAACACACATTAGTCTGGAGATATATTGGCGCGTTGACCAACAACAACACACCTCAGTGTCAATTATTTAAACAACAACTGGAGAGCCAGTATTTCTATACACCAATATCTTTAATTAAAAACAAAGAAAATGAAAAAAAAAAAACAACCAACCCAGTTATTAATTACATTTAGATGGACGGATTTGTATTTGCATTTACCTGGCATATTACCCTCTGCTTTGCCACACTGGACCCATTTGCCCCCTTGATATCGCCAATGGTGCTGATCAGCCAAAATCAAGTCCACAAAGACGTTATAGTGGGCTGAAGGATCCAGAACACTGATGTTGAAGCTCAGAAAGGGGAACATCCTCCTAGATAGATACACAGAAATAAAAAACATTAAGATGCTTTAAAAAGTTACTGTTCAAGGGAACAATGTCACAGCTGACAGTAGGAGGTTTCAATTTCATTTCATTTTTCTCAGGTTATATTCTATATTCTCAAACATTTCTTCCATATTCTCAAGTTCCCATTCAAAATTCTTTGATTTGATTCAATATTCTGGAATCTTAATTCTATATTCTCAAATATTCATTCCATATTCTCAGGTTTCATTACAGATTTTCAACTTTACACTCAGAATAATTTCCTAAAAAATAAGCAGGTTACCGTGCATCCAGAAAGTATTCACAACACTTCACTTTTTCCAAATTTTGTTATACAGCTTTATTCCAAAATGGAGTAAAACACAAAGCCCCATAATGACAACATGGAAAAAGTTTTTTTTTTTAAGTTTTGCAAATTTATTATTAATAATAATAAAAATAAATCACATGCTCAATACTTTGTTGATGCACATTTGGCAGCAATTACAGCCTCAACTCTTCTTGAATATGATGCCACAAGCTTGCTGCATCTATCTTTGGGCAGTTTTGTCCATTCCTCTTTGCAGCACCTCTCAAGCTCCATCAGGTTGGATGGGGTGAGTCATGGATGGGGGACAGCCATTTTCAGATCTCTCCAGAGATGTTCAATCAGATTCAGGTCTGGGCTCTGGCTGGGCCTCTCAAGGACATTCACAGAGTTGTCCTGAAGCCACTCCTTTGATATCTTGGCTGTATGCTTAGGGTCATTGTCCTGCTGAAAGATGAACCACTGCCCCAGTCTGAGGTCACGAGCACTCAAGTAGGTTTTCATCCAGGACGTCTCTGTACACTGCTGCATTCATCTTTTCCTCAATCCTGATTAGTTTCTCAGGTCCTGCCGTCAGAAAACATCCAACAACCACAGCATGATGCTGCCACCACCATGCTTCACTGTGGTGCCTGGTTTCCCACAAACATGGCTCCTGGCATTCACGCCAAAGAGTTCAATCTTTGTCTCATCAGAACAAAGAATTTTGTTTCTCATGTTCTGACAGTCCTTCAGATGCTTTTTGGCAAACTCCAGGTGGGCTGCCATGTGCCTTTTACTAAGGAGTGGCTTCCATTTATGGATGATGGAGACCACTGTGCTCATTGGGACCTTCAAAGCAGCAGAAATATTTCTGTACCCTTCTTCAGATTTGTGCCTCGGGGCAATCCTGTCTCGGAGGTCAACAAACAATTCCTTTGATTTCATGCTTGGTTTGTGCTCTGATGTGCACTGTCAACTGTAGGACCTTATATGTAGCAGGTGTGTGTCTTTCCAAATCATGTCCAATCAACTGAATTTACCCCAGGTGGACTCCAATTAAGCTATAGAAACATCTCAAGGATGATCAGTGGAAGGAGGATGCATTTTTTATAAATAAATTTGCAAAAATTACAAAAAAAAAAACAAACCCCAAAAAGTTTTCACATTGTCATTATGGGGTATTGTGTGTGTAATTTTTTTTTTTTTGGGGGGGGGGGGGGTTCTATTCAGCATTGCTGAAATTAAATCAACATTCTCTGGTTTTCATCACACAGTCTCAAACTTCACTAAACCTAAGCCTGAAAAAGTTCATTTCAGACTTCTGCAACTTACACAAGAGAGCCCATATCTGACCCCCATATACTCTGAGACACACCCAGTAAGCTGGTCTTGCCATTATATGAAATGATTACTTACTATGAGACCATTCTGGTGTTGCACAGTCTTTTACTGCCAGAAATAATTATAATGAATTCAGCTTGCATAATTGGCAATGAAAATCATTAATTCATATGTTTTCTGAGCCATCTTATTCCAATTAAGGGTCACTGGGGGGGGGTTCAAGAAGAAATGAAAGCAGTTCAGACTACATTTATGAATAAAGAAAAAATGATCCAGTGATTGTGACCAGAAGATCCTTGGTTGAAATCCCTGTCAGACTAGATAAATTACTCAAACTCCTTGGGCAGGGTTCTCAATCTCCAAGTTGCTCCCATGTGAGTGCCTTGTGTGGTAGCACCCTGACGTTTGTGTGTATGTAAAGCATTACTGTAAAGCACTTAGACTGCAAAAGTGCTATATAAATGCAGTCCATTTAACGTATTTCCTTTGAAGACAATAATGTACAAGTTACAGGTGGAAATTACATTTTTGATCTACATTTCTCTTTGATTTAGTGATTTCTTTAATTGTCCTCAGGTGTTTGGTAATATATGAATAATTAATCAATATGAATAAAGAATAATGTAACTTACTGTAAGACAGAGTTCCTCTTTAAGGCCAACATGGCAAGTACGTATAGAAAGGAGATGAATCAGTAACAACAACAAGCAGACCACAGGGCTGTCATGCGGCAAATACAGTTGCTCTTAAATAATAAATAACAAAAAGATGGTCCAGATTGCTTAGGGAACATCTTTGAATCACAGAGTTCTTTGGTGAGATTTCTTATTTTTCTTATTTATTTATTGAAAAGGGACAGTACATATTAATGAACAGATACAATATGTAATTTTGTCAGATTTTAGCCATAGGCTCATTGCCATCTATAGTCTCTGATAGGCTGATATAAAAGTTATCAAACAATTAACAATAAAAATATGCATATGTTACAAGAACTTACAATACAACAGACTACCATACATAGGGGTCACTAACTACTACAGCAACAAGACACAAGACTGGGCAAGAGACAAGAAGAGGACAAAAAAGTACCGAGGAGGACTGGGAAGGACAAGGAAGACAAGAGGGAACAAAAGAGGGCAGAGGCTACAATTACAATACAATTTGAATAAATTAATTAATTTACAAATCTAATTTCATGCATTTGTATATTTTAAAAACAATAACTTATAAAGTGCTGTGATGCATTGCACATTTCCCTAAGGTTCTTCTTATTTGTACAATTGAATTCATGATGTTTACATTTTTTATTTAATATGAACCATTTTTGAAGGATTTAAAGCTTGTGGCCTCCCTCACTGTAGTTGGCAAAGCGTTCTATTGGACACTGCCTTTATAGGACAGGACATTTTGTGCAAAAGCTGTTTTGGTCAGACACCTCGCAGTCACCTCTACTCATATCCCTGGTGACCCTCAGACCACTTGTTCTATATTTAATATAGTTTGTAAGAGGTGGAGGAACCAACCCATGTAATGTTTTGTATATTAGACAAGCATTTTTTAAATCTTATAAAATTTTCAAAACTAAGTAGGTTATACTTTGTTAATAAGATTTTACAGTAGTGATATGAGTATGGTCTTTTATCTAAAATTTTCAAAGCTCTTTTGTAAAGCCTCTCGATTGGTTTTAGAATTGTCACACCAGTCAGAGACCAGCTGGTTATGCAATAACCTACATAGGATCATGCAGTGCAAAAATAGCATTAGATTAGGGATAAGGTCCTGTCTTAAATAAAAAAACATACATTAATACATGACATACCTCTCTGTTTGCAAATGCTTGACATTGAAGTTCAATTTTTATCTGTTTTTAAAATTAATTTAATGAATTTAAGAAAAATTCCAATTTTCCTTCTGTTACTTTCAGAGCACCCAAGTGGTTCCAACTTTCAAACTACTTGTAGCTCTTGTGGCACGTGTTGCAGAAACAGAACATTAGCTTTCACGTCTATGCTGATGATACTCTGCTGTACCTGGGTCGTCCGATAACACAGCCCACATTCTATCATATCGCACAGACATCAAAAGCTGGATGGCACAAAACGCTTTAAAGCATAACTTCTCTAAACTGGAAATTCTTCTTTTTAGCTCAGGTTCCTCTAATTATGCTCTTAAAACACAGCTTAATCATTTATCACCCAAACTAAAGGGAACTGAAGGCAAACCAGGCATGATATTTGTGACAAAGCTGTCATTTACGAGTCATACACACACACACACACACACACACACACACACACACACACACACACACACACACACACACACACACACACACACACACACACACACACACACACACACACACACACACACACACACACACACACATGCCAGAAAAAGATAAAGGAAAAGAAAAACAAAGGAAAAGCAGAGAGAAACTTCTTATATAGGTCAATGTGACATAATATATATTTTTTAAAAAGTATATTTTGTGATGTCAGAAAGCAATTTTGTAAAATACTGGAAACAGCTAAATGGGAAATAAAAGAAATAAAAGCACAAATGTTTGACTCAAATCCAGACAGATGAAATTGCTTATTTAATAGGTGGATTTTTCTATGCCAAATGTTAACATGGAGGAATCTTTATCTTTTATGATAATGAGTGGAATAAATATGAAAAATAGTGTCATGCTTGTTTTTGTACTTTATGTAAGCACACACATTAGGAATGTTTCATAGCTGCCTTCTTTTCTTTTCAACCTGCACTCCAGCACTAGTGCAGGGTATTGTAATCACTCACGTGTGTCTGGGTACAAAATAACTCAACAATGGTTTAACTGATTGTTGCTGATCTTTGCAGGAATATTCCTTGGGTGAGTGTCTTTTGATGATTAACTTTTGAAACAGATCAGTCAAAAGTCAAGATCTTCAACAAACAAAAAACAACAACACATTTTCAGCATCTGTCTGCAGCCGACAAGGCTAGAGAGACAGTGTATCAGTCATATTCTATGAGTAACATTATGATACCATCCTAAAATATTATACAGCAAAGTATTATGTGCACATGCGCAGCCGGTCTGCTCTGTGTCAGCCTGATCCCGTCAGATCTCAGAAGCTAAGCAGTGTGGGACCTGGTTAGTACAACCCCTGGCAAAAATTATGGAATCACCGGCCTCGGAGGATGTTCATTCAGTTGTTTAATTTTGTAGAAAAAAGCAGATCACAGACATGACACAAAACTAAAGTCATTTCAAATGGCAACTTTGTGGCTTTAAGAAACACTATAAGAAATCAAGAAAAAAAAGATTGTGGCAATCAGTAACGGTTACTTTTTTAGACCAAGCAGAGGAAAAAAAATATGGAATCACTCAATTCTGAGGAATAAATTATGGAATCACCCTGTAAATTTTCATCCCCAAAACTAACACCTGCATCATATCAGATCTGCTCGTTAGTCTGCATCTAAAAAGGAGTGAACACACCTTGGAGAGCTGTTGCACCAAGTGGACTGACATGAATCATGGCTCCAACACGAGAGATGTCAATTGAAACAAAGGAGAGGATTATCAAACTCTTAAAAGAGAGTAAATCATCACGCAATGTTGCAAAAGATGTTGGTTGTTCACAGTCAGCTGTGTCTAAACTCTGGACCAAATACAAACAACATGGGAAGGTTGTTAAAGGCAAACATACTGGTAGACCAAGGAAGACATCAAAGCGTCAAGACAGAAAACTTAAAGCAATATGTCTCAAAAATCGAAAAATGTACAACAAAACAAATGAGGAACGAATGGGAGGAAACTGGAGTCAACGTCTGTGACCGAACTGTAAGAAACCGCCTAAAGGAAATGGGATTTACATACAGAAAAGCTAAACGAAAGCCATCATTAACACCTAAACAGAAAAAAACAAGGTTACAATGGGCTAAGGAAAAGCAGTTGTGGACTGTGGATGACTGGATGAAAGTCATATTCAGTGATGAATCTCGAATCTGCATTGGGCAAGGTGATGATGCTGGAACTTTTGTTTGGTGCCGTTCCAATGAGATTTATAAAGATGACTGCCTGAAGAGAACATGTAAATTTCCACAGTCATTGATGATATGGGGCTGCATGTCAGGTAAAGGCACTGGGGAGATGGCTGTCATTACATCATCAATAAATGCACAAGTTTATGTTGATATTTTGGACAATTGAAAGGATGTTTGGGGATGATGAAATCATTTTTCAAGATGATAATGCATCTTGCCATAGAGCAAAAACTGCAAAAACATTCCTTGCAAAAAGACACATAGGGTCAATGTCATGGCATAGGGTCAATGTCAATGAGCAGATCTGATTTGATGCAGGTGTTAATTTGGGGGATGAAAATTTACAGGGTGATTCCATAATTTTTTCCTCAGAATTGAGTGATTCCATATTTTTTTCCCTCTGCTTGGTCTAAAAAAGTAAGTAAGTAGTGTTTCTTAAAGCCAGAAAGTTGCCATTTGAAATGACTTTAGTTTTGTGTCATGTCTGTGATCTCCTTTTTTTCTACAAAATTAAACAACTGAATGAACATCCCCTGAGGCCGGAGATTCCATATTTTTTGCCAGGGGTTGTACTTGGATGGGAGACCTCTTTGGAACACCAGTGACTGTGTGTGTTTCTCCAGGTAAAACTGGAGTTGCATCACGAAAGGCATCCAGCGTAATCTGGCTGTATCCGCTGTGGCGTCCCCGAACAAAACCGGGAGCAGCCGAATGAACAACAACATTATGTGCACATGCCTCTGTACACTCAAAACAACAACAAAAAAAGGCTCACTGGATGAACTCAATTCAATTATGTGCAGGATTTCCATCTAATAAATACTCATATATGTAGCCCCAACTCAAAAAAAGCAGATCCATGCAAGATAATTGATTTTAATTTAATTGGGACTACATATATTTATTAGATGGAAATCCAATCTAATGAGTCAGTTTTTTGAGTGTAATGCCTTAAAAAAAATGGTGTTGGAAGGGCAATATAACATGAACATCCTTCAATGGGCTTCAGCAGCTCCACAGACTGCAAGTGTCCTGTCAAACTGCTGCTGTGATTCATAGGAAACTTGAGCATATAAAGGGCAGGTGTAGGCATATATGCACATGAACACTCATCACCATAGTCTTTGACTGATACAATACCAAGAAATCAAGAGCGGGCGGTGAACCAGTCAGTAATTCAGCCATGCTACTGATGGCAGTGACATTTAAAAAAAAAAAAATCAAAATAGACTGTGTAGACGTTGACGTGAAGAGTGGGGTGCACGGGTAGACAGAGGGGAAACCGCGGGGGGGAAACAGAGGTTTAGAGGAAGGGGAAAAGGAAAGAGCATGGCGCTTGGGGGGTGTGTCTACTCTGGAGGGGAACTTGATATCCACCAGGGAGAGGAGTTTTCCACATGAGTGCACCCACTGATTCATCCAGACAGGAGTTCAGGTCCAGTTCTTGTCACTGATCATCTCTGACCAAAACATGCCAGTCTGCAGCTGCTGCCGGACACTAGAACTTTTTAACACTCCTTTACGTGCACTCACACACACACACACACACACACTGGGTTATATACTGAAGTGCAGAGTTTTGACACGGTGGTGCAGTGTGTCATGTGTACCAACACAATGTGATGCAGGATTGATTTCTTGCTGCATGCAGAGCTGCAGGTGAGACGGCAGGCTTTCTGCTGCACATCTAAAGGCTGGCAGGGACAGTGTGCGTGTGTGTGTGTGTGTGCATGCACCTCAGAGCAGCGGGTTTATCACTGGCGTCTTACAAATACACAGTGAGAGGAAGCACTTATCTGAAAATATGGGCACTAGGTGTTTCTGTGAAAAGCTGTACATGCACACATAAACAGCTGAACAGGAAGTGAGAAGTCATTCTGTCAATACCTTGAAATAGGCAAACTTCTGCTTTCAGACAGAGAGAAAGAGTGTTGGAGAGAATTAAGATACACATCTTAATACAAGGAATCTTGCACTCTTAGTCATTTGTTAAGTGACATAATTAAGCATCATTTCAGATGCTCTCGTGCCAGGTGCTCCAAGCACAGCAAATAAAACACCAACTTTAAATCTCAGAGAGAGAGAGAGAGAGAGAGAAAAACGCTCCTTATTAGACAATAACTGTGAAATTCTTGTATAAATGTGCAGCATTTTTCACTAAGAATTCTACGAGTGGCTTCACTTATTTAATTTAACCAGGTTTAAAAAGCTCATTGAGATTTAAAATTTTATTTCCAAGTGAGAGTTGGCCGAGACAGCAGTACCACAGACACAACAGTTACATCAAACGTACAATGTTTCAGAAAGTCAGTATAGGCCATCAGATGTTGAAAAACAGATGTTAAAGTTTGGGGCCAAAAATAGCTAAACTGATATAACAATTAATAGGAGACCACAGTCTTGTTTGAACCCTGCATGATATTGCGGGATTTGACCACTTATGGGGACCTCGGCTCCCGTTGTGCAATATATATATATATATATATATATATATATATATATATATATATATACACAGTGTAACTTCACACGGACAAATGGTCATAAACAAACTGCAACACATGTCCACTTTCCACTGCATCATCACTTTTTCTTTACATTTTCACTTTGTTTGCATGTAATTTGCCCCAAAACCCTTTGAAAAATATGTGTCATATTTTACCCCTTTAGCGCCCACTCTCAAACAAGACTGCGGTGCCCAATTGCAGATGAGTGGGCGTATCTTACAGAGCAAAAAGGAGTGATGCGTGTCACAGTAGCCACAAGGCAGTTGTTGGGATATTTAACTGTACAAAATGGAAAGTGAAAATTTCTTTGCAAAATTTCCAAGTTTCGCCACCATAATTCTAAAAACACACACCAGAACGGACACACTCTAAACCCGAATGTTCAAATTAATTAAAAAGATTAAGTACTGTAAACTCAAAGTTTTAAGAAAACGTATTACTTGCTTAAATATTTAAAGTTTGTGTAACATGGTCTTGCTTTTTGAGTAAATTAAACTCACAATTTTTTTTATTGACTTGAACTAACATTAAATAAACAAAACTTCAAAGCATAACTTAAACGTAACTTAAAAGAATTAAGTAATTATATAAAAATATTTGAGATGACTTGAGTTCATTAGCAGAGGTGGTGGACAAGTGGTTAGTGTGCTTGGCTTTGGTGTAGAACGTTCCCAGTTCAAACCCCACCCCTGCCATGTAATGTGGAGTTGTGTCTGGAAGGGTTTCCAGTGTAAAATTTGTGCCAGCTCAACATGCAGATCCACATCAGAGCTGATGTGGTGACCCTGAGTGAAAAACAAAGGACCAGACTTACTTTCAATTAATTGTAATCATCAGGTACAGGTAGCAAATAATCAAAACTTTTAAGTTCTGGGAACAACAGACTTTAAAGTTTAAGAACTTAAAAAATTTTGTCGCAATTGTTTGCCTCAATATTTCTGAGTTCTGCAAACCTGTTTGGGTTTACAGTACATCTAAGTTCATTCATATAGCACAATATGTATCAATGTTGACAAATATTTAAAAATTTCCTGCCTCTGATCTTTTTTATTTAATATTTTCTTTATTTATTTAAATTTATGCCACAAAAAATATATCAGTTCATTATCCAGCTGTGAGTGGTAGCATTGCAAAAACCTAAAAAAAAAAACAAAAAATCTGGGCTCCATCTGAAACCCTACCCAACAACATTTAAAAGCATTTAGGGTGGATTAAAGTGGTCATGGTTTACAATTCTCTGTGGGCCATAAAAAAAAAAAAAAAAAAAAAAATCATATGATTTCTATTTGTACCTTTGGTAGATACAAATATATTGTAGTGTCCTGAGGTTTGCAAGTTCCCATCATGCAATGGGGCACTGTTCTTTTAGCAATCATTGTTATGCTTTCTTAGTTGAACTTGTATCTAGGCCCTGAGGCTGGTTGGTGCCGGTGATTATTTCCAGATTTCCTAGCATTATTATTATTATTATTATTATTATTATTATTGTTATGATGAAGCGGATAAGAGTCTACGATTCCACCCTGGACGGGACGTGAGTCTAACGCCGGTTACTTCCCCAGCCAAGGTCGGTACCCATTTGCAGTTGGGTGGACTGATACAGATTAAGTGTCTTGGCTTTCTTTGTTGCTATTACTAATATTTATATTATTTTATATGTTCTTTGTGATATTGTGTGTTCTCCATGATATTTTGTGAACAAGAATGTGAGGCAGCATCCTCCCTGATCAAGACAAATGCAACTTTTTAACCAGGTTTCTAGAAAAACAATTTTGTTAGCGCAAACTGTCAAAATAACACACAGACACACACACACACACACACACACACACTATATATATATATATATATACACACACACACACACACACACACACACACACACACACACACACACACACACACACACACACACACACACACACACACACACACACACACACAAATAAATGTTTCACCCTTTTATCTGGACCCACTCCATAATTTTATGGCATGTTTTCCAGGCTGCACTAAACCTTTTCACCAAGTGCAATGAAAATCTGTACAGTAACATGTCATATCCTGTAACAACAACAACAACAACAATTATTATTATTTTCTAAGTGGTTTCCTTTTTCTGGATCTGGTCCAATATTAATTATTTCAGGATCCAATCAACTCTTTCACCAAATATGTGATACATGATTATACAAATTACACTTCACTATATTATATATATATATATATATATATATATATATATATATATATATATATATATATATATATATATATATATATATATATATGTGAGGTTAACTCAGGTAAATATATGGTTCAGGCTTACAGGTCACAGGTCAATATGGTCAGTTGTGCCCCTGGAGCGAAATCTACTCTACTGTCATGTATATAGTCAGTAAGAAGTAATTCATATACAGGGCCTGATGCCCACTGGTATCACTGTTTATCACCAAATTCATCAGCGTGCATCGTATTAGAGTCTATGACTCCCCTTGGATGGGACGATATATATATATATATATATATATATATATATATATATATATATATATATATATATATATATATATATATATATATATATATATATATATATATATATATATATATATATATTCCTTCTGGTTAATTCCCCTGAGTCAACCAGAAACCAGAAAAAGGTAACAAGTGTAAACCTTTTCTCAGCAAAAGTGGAGTGTTACCACCAAATGAATTTTCTGGCGTAAACATACAATGTGACTCAGATAGAACAACCAGTTATCCATTAACTTGATTCTTGAATAAAAGAAAAGATTCTTCAATAAAAAGCGACTGTGAAGCATAAAGTTTGGAGAATCTGAAAGAGAGACATTTAATTGAAATTTCTGTGTAGAAATTGTTACAAACCATTTATTTTACAGTACATTTCACTCCACATTTTTCTTTTCTTCAGCACAGGCAGCACATATAACACATTACTGAGGAACGCCCCCCAAGTCTCACCTGTAGAGAGCTGAATTAACACTATGTGATTTAACTTCAACACTATAAAGGTGTAACACTAATATGGTGTAAATATGGTTTAAATTAACACCAGAACCTCAACACTTGGAATGCAAGAATATAAATGTAACTGATAATTTTTTTTGGTGTACTTAGATGATTTAAACATGAATACAAATAAATGTTCGATGCAAATGTTAAAATTACAGACACACACACACACGCAAATGAAGGGTGTTGGGGCCAAACAGTTTTTGTATCTACTGTGTGGTTGGTCCGGTCCGTTACGAATGCAGCCACTTTAGCGTCAAATCTAAAGATTAGTGATGTATGTTAGTGCTGTTATTCTTCAAAGAACACAGCTGAAGAGCATCTGAGCTCCACAATGAATCTGTTTTGTCTTATACTCGTTACACTAACATTGGGAATGTACTTAGGGGGGGATAATAGTGTACGAGAAAGCCAATGACTCCTCCGAGGTTAAGTTCTGGGTAATTTCTTTGAAATGTGTCAAAGATTGAACTGATACATCAATAATTAATTTCCTTTCTGACTTCAATTAAATTTGTCAAAAAAAGTGTTTCTAATTCAGTTGCATCTTCTAGTTAAATTTTAAAGAATTGAAACTTTTTTTTTTAAAGGGAGAATTCACATTTTTCCTCTGCAATTATCATTTAGACATTTGTGTTTCCATGTAAATTTTGCAGCTGAAAACCTGCTCTTGTTCTTGACCTTCTTATTTCACTCTTGGCATACAGCTGGCTATGGGTTTTGATGAACTTTGCCTCACTTGCAGTCAAACTCAGACCTGTACAGAGTGTGGCTGCATCAGAATCTAACTTATCTCACAGCGAGGAGGCTTTAGATGACTTTGACCCCTACAGGCCATGAAATGGCTCCAGATTTCAAAGCAGGTGTGGTGCACAAGCAAACTTCTGAGAGATCCGTCCAGCTGAATACTCGTCGTCTGCAGAACGCAGACTGAAGAAGGAAAAAGGAGAGGAAAAAAAAGCAGCAGAATCTTATGTCCTGAACTTCAAAGGTACCTCACCTTTGCACGGCCATCTGAAGGCTCTGTGGTGTTTGACCCTTCTCTCTTTGCTCAGCTTCCTCTTCTCTATACTTTCCTTCAGCCATGCTCCTAGATACCTGGGTTTTGATTAACATTGCAGGCCACTGGACTTCTCTCATAAAAATCACTGCAAAATTATTGTGGAATGTGAAACCCCAAGATGAAATTTTAAGAAGGATTTTGCTTCTGATATTGAAAAAAAAAAAAAAAAACCTGACTTTTCCCCACACAACTGAGTGAACTCTTGCAAACTTCCAGGCTGCAACTACATTGCATGGTTTTGATGCTGTGGATCTTTACCACAGATAGCCTGAAAATGATAAAAGGAATATTAGGGGGAATAAAATAAGAAATGCAGTAACTGGTGATGTGCAAAAATCCAAAATTGACACAGATCAAGGCATTATCTGAAAAACAGGTTTTTCTGTCATTTAGCAGAAAATTGAAGTCTCAATCATTTCAGTAGTTAAAAAAAGGCAAAAAAAAAACAAAACAAAAAAAACAACAACTTTCTGTTTCCAAAGCAGTGATTCATCTAAACCAGTCAGGACACAGGTGTCAAACAGAAATCGCTGAATGTCAAAGGGGAAATTTTTCTGACTTGAGTCTAAACCTTTTAAAATAAAACCACCAAAAACATCAGGCAACAATTGTGAAATTAGATAATATTTACTGAGTTTTATTCTAAACGTAGCCCTCAGATGACAACATCATTGTGGTGTTGTGTGACAGCACAGACCTCCTGTCAAACACAAGTGTCACATATTACTGAATTAATCCCCATCGACGTGAACGCATCATGATGCTCGGTGACCCGTCACAGAGGGCCCCCGAGGAACCGGCTCAGACCCGAAAATCTTATTAATTTATTTATTTTCTGTATCACAGGTTTTAAACAGTTTTATAAATGTGCACATTTTGGTGCGTTCAGGTTAATGTGATCATTTTTTTTCTTAGGTAAAGCAAAGTGTTAAGCTGCATTCATGTTAATTGCAAACTAAATTGAAATTAACGCACTCCGTGCGCACGGATAAGGCACTAAAATGGGGGAAGTCAGGGGTGCATTATAAGCTAAGTTGTTCATTTTTACAGTTAGATATATCAAGTACGTTGCAGTTCTGTTCATTAAAATATTTGTAATTTCACAAATCAGCGGATATGACAGGTTGTTTTGCGCGTAAAAACAGTAAAGTTTATAATTGGATTAAATTCACTTTGAATAATGAGCAAAAAAAGTATTTTAGTGTAATGTGCATCTAAATGTGCAAATCATAAAGGAAAACCTGCTGAGCAAATTAGAAAGCCCCGTCGACACACTAATGGGAACAGATGTGCGTAATTTACGATTTTACGCTTTCACTCTGATCATTAAAAAAAAAAAAAAAAAAAAAAAACTTGGAATCATAATTGTGGTTTTATTTTATTTCATCCACTTACCTCCCCTGTTTGGTTATTATCATCTCCGTTTGGAACTTGTGGAACTTGGCCCACAGCGGGTAGTTATTGAGGAGCGCCTGCGTCTTGCCGCACACCTGTAGCCCAGGTAAAGGGTAAAGAGGTGCCCGTTGGTACCCGTGTTGAAAGCCTGTCGCGTAATTCTCCGGAGACGGAGGGTACGCATCTTTTCCAGTCGTGGGAAAAGCGTCTCCACCCGTGGAGACGTAATTCTGTCCGGCTCCGCTTCTTGTCGGCGAGCGCACGCCGCCGTACGGGCAGCTGCTGAGGGAGTGTGGGTAAAACCTGCCCGGCTGCGCACCGAACCCTCCGATTGTCTGCTCAGAGTGGTAGGACAGTGGAAACGCGTCCTGGGCGCCCTGGACGCCGTCCGGATAGTAGAACCGCGCGTCCTGGATTCCCATTTTAAACTCCTTGTGAAGGTGGCCGCCGATGTCGCTGCTCTTCCCGAAAGTTTGCGTTTCAGTCCCATTCAACATGCTGAGGTAGAGGTTGCCACCTATGCCGCCCATTTGCAGCCCCGCGCCCAGTCTGTGCGTAAAACCATCAGTGTGCGGAATAAGAGTGCGCACAGCCCGCAGGGACTCTCAGCTACGATTTTTTAAAATCTGATTGCTGCGAGCGCACTGACATGGCATCAACTTCCCCAAATTCGGTGTCTCCATCAGTCAGAGGCTCATTTAGAACTTCAAAACATCCTTCACACGGGCTCACATGCTTTTCAGTGAACTTTTATTTACCCGAGAAGGTGATTGTCTTTTGCCCCCCCACCACCAGTGACTCAAACACATGCACGGTTGTCTAAGCTGTAATATATAGATTCAGACGATGGTAATATTTTGGAGGTGTGTCTGATGTAGAGGAAGAACCTGATAGGCTCAGAATGTAAGACACATCCCCTGTTTCCTCAGAGGCACTGTCCTTTACAATAATTAAAATAAATAAATAACTTTTATATGTCATAAATAAATCTTTAAAATGACATCATAGCTAAAAGTAACTGCAATAAAATTACAACCCCAAAACAGAAAAAGTTGGGAAAACATGGTACAACCTGCTGTGATCCTTACATTTACTTTAAATTATATTTAATTGCAGAGAGGACGACCCAAAATATTTCATGTGTTTTTTTTTTTTTTTCCAGGTCAACTGAATTATTTTTTATATGCATTCATTCTTTACAGACCTGCGACACATTCCAAAAGAACCTGGGATGCTGGAGCATTTGCAACACTTAAAAGAATTTTTGACATTGAAGACACCAAGCAGTGAAACAGTGTGAAGGCTTCATTGTTACATTATTTCGTCTCAGAATTCTCCACACATTCATTACTGGTAATAGGTTTGAATTGCAGGCAAGTCCAGTATCCATAGCTTCTTCTTTAGCAGCCATGCTTTTGTAATGTGTGCAGAATGTGGTTTTGCAGTCTTGTTGAAAAATGGTAAATGGACTGCATTTATATAGCGCTTTTCCATCTGCATCAGACACTCAAAGTGCTTTACAAATAATGCCTCACATTCACTCTGATGTGAGGGTACTGCCATACTAGGTACAAACTACACACCGGGAGCAACTAGGGGATTAAGGACCTTGCCCAAGGGCCCTTAGTGATTTTCTGGTCAGGCTGGGATTTGAACCGAGGATCCTCTGGTCTCAAGCCCAATGCTTTAACCACTAGACCATCTTGTCTTGTCCATGTGGTTATACCAGCTATTGATGAATGACAGTTCTTGATGCAATGCCCTCTGAGGGATTGGAGATCATGGGTGTTCAGCTTGGGCTTGTGCCCTTGACCTTTACACACTCAAATTCCTCCAGATTCCTTGAACTGTTTAATGCTTTTATGCACCGTAGAGGGAGCATCATTTTTAAAAGTTTCAATAATTTTCTCATGCATTTGTTGACAAAGACCCTGTGCCCATCTATGTTCATCAAAGACAGCCTTTTGTGGATCCAGCTTTTGTGCAAAATCATGGTGAATGGACTGCATTTATATAGCGCTTTTCCATCTGAATCACACGTTCAAAGCGCTTTACAACTATGCCTCACATTCACCCCGATGTCAGGGTGCTGCCATGCAAGGCGCTCGCTACACACCGGGAGCAATAAGGGATTAAAGGCCTTGCCCAAGGGCCCTTAGTGAGTTTCCAGTCAGGTGGGGATTTGAACCCATGATCTTCTGGACTCAAGCCCAACACCTTAGCCACTAGACCATCACCTGCCCTGAACAGTTGATCAATTACAATCAACTGTTGACATCATCTATTTGAAATATTATTATTAATAATAATACCTCAACACTACTGCTAAATGCAACAAGAAACTGGATTATTTTCTTTGTGAGTTTTCTTCGTTATTTTTGGGTCTGTGTGTGTCAAATAAATTAATTAATTCAAATTGCTCGCATCCCTTTTTTAATTTATTTTTAATTTTTTTGGAATGTGTTGCAGGTTGGAAATGCAGGAATGGATGCATAATAACAAATTAAATGAAGTTTGTCCACACAAAACATGAAATAGTTAGGCTTCATACTGTCTCTAATAAAACAGAATTCAAATTAAATGTGAAAATTACTGTTTCTTTATTATTAATATTATTAACATTATCATGCCATCCCAACTTTTTTGATTTGTGGTTGTACATCCAAACACCAAAACCCTTGATAAATCATCATAATTATATTTTATTATGGTTTCATCTATGCATGACATTTCTATACTAACTTTATTTTCAAGTTTTAAATGACTTGTTCCATAAATAAATAAGTGCATACATACACCTTTCTTTTGATAAACTAAATGCAATACCATGAGGATATCTCTGTTTGACTGAATTTATATAATATCTCTCAAAAAATGGTCAAAGAGTGAAAATATGTGGTGAGATAGTCTGTGAGTGTGAGTGTGTGAAAGGAGATGAAAGTCCCATCCTGGCCCTGAGGCCCATCAGTACTGATGCTGAGACGTATTTACAGCTGGGTGGAGTGGGATAATGCAGATGAAATTTATTGGAACTTTTAGGTACTGACAGGTTGGTTGAAGTACACCCCTGGAATCAATCCCTGGTCTACACATTGGTAGCCCAACTCCTAACATGGGAGCATAAATTGACGACTTTTGCCAGTTATGCTCTTTGCTGTCTTGGCAGTTACCCCACTTGGTAACTTGATTAACTCTGGTTGGGCAACTCTCCAAGTGCCCCTTCTTTTCTCTTAGATCAGATGTTTGGTCTCAGGCTTGATGAGATGATCTGCTTTATAAGCACACATGAAAGAGTATGAGTAAACCCTGTGGTATGAGCAGCTGCAAGTGTGTCAACACACACACAATAAAAGCTCAAATCCCTCGATGCAGGTATGACACACTTACACTCCTCCACACAATCATTGTTCTAATCCCACTTCCTCTGTTTCTTCTAGCAAGGTGAGCTCACAAGGGCACGCACTGAACTCATCAATGGTGACACAGGCGGTGAGCGGGCCAGAGTGTGTGCGACCCGGCAGCAGCCACAGCCAGCCGGCGTGTCCACCAGTGACCAGAGTCAGTGTTCTGCTCTTCCTGCTAGAACCCAGAAACATCACCTGGTGGAGTATAATTAGCTTTTATCTTACTCTTGAAGTGGTTATTCAAGGAGAACTCTGACATTTTTCAACCTAGGCCCTATTTTTACATCTCGTGGGTTTCATCTTTTCACTCAGGACAACAGAGAATTTAATTGATACAGTATTAATGAAGAACTCAAACACAGTAGTGGACTAACAGTCCATATAATGTCAATGCATGGGGCAAACTACAAGGGATCATAGTAAAATGGTTCTTGTCATCACTGAACAGTAAAACATGTCATTGTGTCAGATGTGTTTGGTAGCATGGAGAGGATCCCCACAGGGGTAAACGTGTTCATATTTTAAAATAATCAGTTATACAGTTAGCTGCTTACCTTAGCCCCTTAGCCATCCAGTGGTGTTGCTGTCCACTGAGTCATTATAAGATGATTGCTCAGGAGACTAGACCTCGCAGAAGGAACCATGGGCTAACTATTACAGAACAATCCCATCATCAGCAATCAAGTTGTAATGACTGTGCAGACAGCAGCACTACCGGATGGCTGGGAGGCTAAGATAAGTAGCTAACTGTATAATTGGTCATCTTACAAAGTTCCTTTATTTTTACTGAGGCATGTACACATTTAACTCCCTAGGGATCGTTTACATGCTGCCGGACACATCTAATAACATAGTTGCTGGCTCAGTGGCACGAAGGAGTGCTTTACTCTGTGGTTTTAGATTGCCCTTTCCAGTAACATCATGTAGCTGGTTAGATACCAGTGGTGTTTGCATTCTAAATTAACAATGCGCCATTTAAATTCATTTTTGACCAGAGTGAAGAAATTAGCTCCAAAACATATAAAAATAAAGCCAAGGTTGAAAAATGTCATCACTCCCCTTTAATAGGCTTTAAAGTGGCATGAAAGTAAGTGTGCACGTCACAGGTATTAAGAAGGTGATTTTTTAAAATCAAAAATTAATTGTTTCCTCTGTTATACATCAATCAAACTGTGCCTGTGATTGGGTGTTATTATTGATAGCTTGATGGCTACAGAAGAACATGTGACGTTTGGGTGCTGTCGGATTTAGAGGTGTCAGACAGACACGGTAGCAGATGTCTTCATTAACAGCATCACCCACTCCGATAAAGTGAATTCAGCAGTAAGAAAGACGTGCATATAAAAATGCACTTGTGTCAGCTGCACAATCAAATAATGAGTTGGTGAGAAAATAACGCTGAACATCAGTGGCCAACATGCAGGTCAACTTTGCAGGTTAGTTTAAAGTTTATTCGAACTGAACCTGAACAGAATAGAAGGCACCAAGTTCTCTCCAACCCCCATGTGAAACCTGAGCAGACTACATATTGCTTTAACTCCTGATCACAATGTTCACTATGTCAAATTCATGCATGCTTCAAAGTTAATATGTAGTTTCTGTATACTGCATTATAAGGACTTAAAATGGAACAGGTTTTATAGCTCTAAAATAATCATTATTTTGTAATTTTAATGTTATCCAACTTGCTACAGTTTTATGTAGTCCTTTTGGGTGTACGATCCTCTGCCATAAATATCTTTGTCCTGACAGTAAGTCACTGTGGGTGGGCATGAACATAATCATACAAGAAGGTGGATTTCAGATCTAATCTCCTCCTGGTATAAAATAAGAATCCACATGTATTGATAGCAGTAATGAGATTAATATGTTCAACCAAATAATTTTTCCCCCAGAAATAATGCTTTGTCTCAAAACATTCAAAATACCAAATTGAACCGTATCCCCAGAATTTTTTGTTTTTGTTTTCAGACACTCAAAATTTTGCACAGAATATGTGAAATAATTGCTTCAAAATGAGATTTTGTTTCAAAAGGCCCAAAAATGCTAAATAAACAAATATCAGAAAACACATCTTTGTTGAAAATGCACGACAAACTAAATAAAAACAATTGCTTTAGAAAATGATTTTGTTTGGGAATGACCATAATACTGTGTAGGATGTGCTTTGTAAAAAGACAGTTTCAAAATGATTGAAACACTACAATGGTAGCACTGAGTAGACGGTCCAACCAAATCTGGATTCATTGTTTAAAATATAAGTCAGTGATTCTAACACACAACAAACTAAAGGAATCTACTTCAAAAAATGATTTCTTTCAAAATTTCTAACACGAAATGAAACAGTTGCCCCCCCCCCAAAAAAAAGTTTATTGCTTTGAGATACTCAGAAAGGTGGATGGAATATAAGTAACCAAGTTCCCATCAGCACCTCTAATGAATTGTTTCAGAAAATGGTTCACTGTCTCAAAAAATTCAAAATGTTTGCTGATCCAATTTCTTCAGAAAATTTACATTGGTCGAAAATGCTTGACACACTTTAAAAAGAAAACTGATTTGTTTCAGTACATTTCAAACACTAAATGAAACAATAACTCCTGAAAATGGCTCATTGTTTTGAGACACTTGCAATACTGACTGAAACAGTTGTTTTACAAAAGATTCATGATTTCAGAAGATTCAAATGAAACAATTATTTTCCAAAATATCTGTTGAGGAGAGCTTCCTGGACTCAAAAAATTGTTTAAGGTGCTCTTTGGATGGGATACTCATAGGAACAACCAAAAATAACTAATAAGGCATTCTCATAAGAAAAAGCTAAAACTGGCTAAGTCATCATGAACTTAAAAAAAATCTACAAGTTTCTGCATTATATTTTCATCAGAGAATCAAAGATTTCTCATAGGGAAGGGGAGGATCTTATGACAGCAGTCCACCAATCAGAAGCCTCCACCTGGCAAGCGTGGGATTATGGTTTCAGATGTAAATGCATCTCACCCATATTGGCCTCTCTTCATTGGCTTCCTGTTAATTCTAGAATAGAATTTAAAATTCTTCTTCTTACTTATAAGGTTTTGAATAATCAGGTCCCATCTTATCTTAGGGACCTCGTAGTACCATATCACCCCAATAGAGCGCTTCGCTCTCAGACTGCAGGCTTACTTGTAGTTCCTAGGGTTTGTAAGAGTAGAATGGGAGGCAGAGCCTTCAGCTTTCAGGCTCCTCTCCTGTGGAACCAGCTCCCAATTCAGATCAGGGAGACAGACACCCTCTCTACTTTTAAGATTAGGCTTAAAACTTTCCTTTTTGCTAAAGCTTATAGTTAGGGCTGGATCGGGTGACCCTGAACCATCCCTTAGTTATGCTGCTATAGACGTAGACTGCTGGGGGGTTCCCATGATGCACTGTTTCTTTCTCTTTTTGCTCTGTATGCACCACTCTGCATTTAATCATTAGTGATCGATCTCTGCTCCCCTCCACAGCATGTCTTTTTCCTGGTTCTCTCCCTCAGCCCCAACCAGTCCCAGCAGAAGACTGCCCCTCCCTGAGCCTGGTTCTGCTGGAGGTTTCTTCCTGTTAAAAGGGAGTTTTTCCTTCCCACTGTAGCCAAGTGCTTGCTCACAAGGGGTCGTTTTGACCGTTGGGGTTTTACATAATTATTGTATGGCCTTGCCTTACAATATAAAGCGCCTTGGGGCAACTGTTTGTTGTGATTTGGCGCTATATAAAAAATTGATTCATTGATTGATTGATATAAAATCCAACAGACGTCACCCTATCCACTCAGTTGACACAAACATCCAATCACAATCACATTTAAAGAACAGTGTGAAAACCCCAAATCAAACCCCTGTATAAAACACTTAAAATAGGACCTCATTTAGGCCTAGATATTTTGTCGCATGCAAGTTATAAATCCAAAAAGTTTTCCATTGATGTAATTGTCCACCAACAGGAAACCTTTTGTATATAAGTGTTTGATTTTATGTGTTTTTACATTGGAAACCAGAAGCCCACACTTGCCAGGTGGAGGCTTCTGATTGGTGGACTACTGGAACCTCCCCTTCCCTGTGTGAAATGTTTGACTCCCTGAGAAGGTGTAACCTTGAAACGAATAGGTTTATTATTTATTTTTATTTTTTGTAAGTTCATCATTACTTAGCCATAATAAGAAAGGCTTTTCAACTTTGTTATGAGAGTGCCTTGTCATTATTTTTGGCTGTTTCTATAAATAATTATTCTGTTTCAAAATATTTAAAGATTCTTTGTTTAAAACATAGTGTTTTGAGCACTCAGCAAAGTAAATAACCCAGTATCCCTGGACACAAATAATATCAAAACATTTGAAATATTAAGTGAAACACCATTTTGAACCATTGACTGAAACTCTTGTAGTATCTGGAATTTGGCCGTGGCTATTCGCATGGCTGCTGTGTCCATAACTCTCATTTGGCTATTCGCACGGCAAGACTCTGGTGGTAAAACTTGGAACTACTTGTATAAACAAATGTAGCAGGATGAAGGTCCCGGGTCCTGATTGAAAAGACGTTCCAGCTAGCTTGGCTAATGGGGAATTCCCCTTTGGCTGACCTGGTAGAGGAATGGTCTTTAGTGCGAGCCGTCTGGGTTCGATCCCACCGCCGTCCCAGCCACGAAGGTCTTGCGGTCACACAAACATACTGTATTAAATGAGAGTTATGGACACGGCCACCGTTCGAAAATGGTCGGCCTTTTGCCACCAGAGTCTTGCCGTGCGAATACTGAAATGAGAGTTATGGATGTGGCCGAATAAAAAAAAAAAATCAAAATCGAAAAACATTCAAGGAGTTATGACATCTTGAATGCAGTATGTTTGTTTATACAAGTAGTTCCAAGTTTTGGCACCAGAGACTTGCCGTGCGAATAGCCAAATGAGAGTTATGGACACGGCCGCCGTGCGAATAGCCACAGCCCTGGAACTTTCTATGACTGCAGTAACAAAGGTTTCCTGCAGGGGCGCTGGGCCATGTAAAAGGCTGTGAGGACAGTGCAGCCAGTCGCAGAAGTAGACAGAAGGTTGTTTATTTGCATTACTGACATATTGCGATTTGTTTTTTCAAGCTTATGAACCTAAACTGAGTGGCACACAACAGTTAATGTTTCAAATGTTTTGATTTTAATTGCGTCCCAGTAAATGGTTAATTTTGAGACACTCAAAACACTGAATGAATCAACTGCTTCAGGCAAAGATTCATTGTCTCGAAACTCTCAAAATCTTTATCAGTGTTTGAGTGTATGTTGCCTTTTGGAAGCAGGTGTTTGGGAGCAGTGAGTGAGACCATCACAGTGTAAGTGTTGGTAAATAAGCCTACTTGGCTGAAGCTCAGAAGCTCCAAAGTGCCTTCTGAAGAATGTCTTCTTGTCTGAGGCGCACCGTGGCACTGATTCATAATTAATGCAACATATGCTTATTCAAATCTCCACACGGGGTGTGAAAGAGGGCTTCAGGAGGCACCACCCACAGAGGCTGTGAAAACAGAGGGTGGCAGAATTAAGTGAGGAAAGTGGGAACAGAGATGACCCCGCCAGCTCTCGATAGAGCGAGACTGAGAAGATCGCACTCGGAGTTCAGTGGAATTTGCACTCGATAGCTCATGAACTCTTGGTGAAGTGCAAATGTATTCCTCAGCAACCTCCGAAACAAACAAGCTGCCACTTCCTCAGCCTATATTTAGAAAGTAATCAATACTGGGTGGGTTTCTGTCCTGTCAGACGTCCATAGCCAGGATGGGGCAACACTAGACCTGCAGCTGTACCCTCCGGTTTCACATGACAATCTGACATCAAGAGCTTTAAGCATGTTTTTGGAAAGTGTTGCCAGTACTGCCAGAAAAAAAATGCAAAAAAGTGAGGGCAGAGTGAATAAAACTTGATTTTTATTCCTGTAGAAAACTTAAGAGTCTCCTTATTGACATCTCCATTGGGACATGACAAAGTGTCGCCTCCCTAAAACATGTGTCACTTTCTCCAAGAGCTCATTTAAGATGAGGAAGACTGATGACAAAGTTCACACTGTGGTTGGCCTCTGAACCCTTGCTAACCTCCACATATATACAGAGTGTAAAAGAAATTTTAAGGCATCAAGCACCTCACTCACACAAACAACTATTAAAAAACCTGTGCCAAATCATATAGTTTGAGTTTTCTTAAGCCAACACACACTCTTCTGGTTTCACATAATTAGCAGCAGATGAGGTTTGGCTCTTACCTAAAAATGCAACACCACCATTTATTGGTATTTTTATTGGCCCAGCTTTATTGGATTCAATAAAGAATTCAATAAATTGATTCCTTCAACATTTCTTGAAAGTCTTAACTCCCTCAACATCTTACCCAATGGTTCCCAAATGTCTTCTGTCACACACCCCTTAGGTGGCAATTACTTTGCAAATTAATCCTTTGTGATCCAGTGACATCATACGTGCGAAGCTCACTCATGGTCCACTGTGGCACAAACAGGAAGTACCAAATTTTGAGTCCACAGTGAAACAGGAAATGTCAAATGCTGAACACTTCCTGGATTGATAATAGGTGAGATCTCGCGGGAATTCAGTAGCAAGTTGACACTGAAACAGGAAGTGCCAAATTTTGAGCCCACAGTGAAACAGGAAATGTCAAATGTTTAACACTTCCTGGAGCTACAGCAGAAGATATTAACCCATTTTTCTTTATGTTGTTTTTGCACTGCTATGTTTATCCGCTGTAAGGTTTTTGTGTAACTTTTTGTTAGTCTCAATTAAAAAAAAAAAGAAAATAAAAAAAAGAGAGAGGAGCTCTCACATGAATAGAAGAGATCTTGCGGGAATTCAGTCGACATTGAAACAGGAAATGCTAAATGCTGAGTCAGCATTGAATCCGGGAATGTTAAAGCGGAAGACATTGCTCCCGCCTTGACAGCACGAGGTCAGTCAGTGATTATTTAGTGTGTAAATTGCATGAAGGGTTTTAGCCATGCTTATGCTCTCCAAAACATTAACTGGAAAAAAAAGTCTGAAGGACCTAAATGAGATGGTGAAGAGCTGTGCTTGTTCATGTCCGAGACATATCCATATTATATGGTTCTGTGTGGCTGAGACATTTGAAGAATTTTGACAAAATTCTACTCACAACACCCCATAATGACAACATGAAAAATGTTTTTTTTTCCTAATTTATTAAAAATAAAAAAAATATGAAATCACTCATGCATAAGTATTCACACCCTTTTCTCAATACTTTGGTGAAGCACCTTTTGGCAGCAATTACAGCCTCGAGTCTTCTTAAATATGACGCCACAACCTTGGCGCACCTATCTTTAGGTAGTTATGCTCATTACTCTTTGCAGCACCTCTCAAGCTCCATCAGGTTGGATGGGGGCGCATAGCCATTTTCAGATCTCTCCAGAGATGTTCAATCAGATTCAGGTCTGGGCTCTGGCTGGTCCACTCAAGCACATTCACAGAGTTGTCCTGAAGCCACTACTTTGATATGTTGGCTGTGTGCTTAGGGTCATTGTCCTTTTTGAAAGGTGAACCGTTGCCCCAGTATAAGGTCAACAGCGCTCTGGAGCAGGTTTTCATCCAGGAAGTCTCTGTACATTTCTGCATTTACCTTTCTCTCAATCCTGACTAGTTTCCCAGTTCTTGCCACTGAAAAACATCTCCACAGCATGATGCTGCCACCAACATGCTTCACTGTAGGGATGGTGCCTGGTTTCCTCCAAACATAACTCCTGACATTCACGCCAAAGAGTTCAATCTTTGTCTCATCAGACCAGAGAACTTTGGTTCTCCATGGTCTGAGAGTCCAGGTGGGATGCCATGTGCCTTTTACTAAGGAGTGGCTTTTGTCTGGCCACTCTACCATACAGGCCTGATTGGTGCATTGCTGCAGAGACAGTTGTCCTTCTGGAAGGTTCTCCTCTCTACACAGAGAAATGAGCTCTGACAGGGTGACCATCAGATTCTTGATCACCTCCCTGACAAAGGCCCTTCTCCCCCGATTGCTTCGTTCAGATGCGCAGCCAGCTCTAGGAAGAGTCCTGGTGGATCTGAACTTTTTCCATTTACACATGATGGAGGCCACTCTGCTCACTGGGACCTTCAAAACAGCAGAAATGTTTCTGTACCCTTCCCCAGATTTGTGCCTCGAGACAATCCTGTCTCGGACGTCTACAGGCAAATCCTTTGACTTCATGCTTGGTTTGTTCTCTGACATGCACTGCCAACTGTGGGACCTCATATGCAGACAGGCGTGTGCCTTTGCAAATCATGTCCAATCAACTGAATTTACCTCAGGTGGACTCCAGGTAAGCTGCATAAACATCTCAAGGATGATCAGTAGAAACAAGGTGCACCAGAGCTTAATTTTGAGCTTCATAACAAAGGCTGTGAATACTTATGTACACGTGATTTCTTAGTTTTTTCTTTTTAATGAAAAAACTTTTTCATGTTGTCATTATGGGGTATTGTGTGTAGAATTTTGAGGAAAAAAAAAATGATTTTCTACATTTTGGAATAAGGCTGTAACAAAACAAAATGTGAAAAATTGAAGCACTGAAACTTTCCGGATCCACTATATATATATATATACATATACGAGGTCTGTCCATAAAGTATAGGTCCTTTTTATTTTTTTCAAAAACTATATGGATTTCATTCATATGTTTTTATGTCAGACATGCTTGAACCCTCGTGCGCATGCGTGAGTTTTTCCACGCCTGTCGGTGACGTCATTCGCCTGTGAGCACTCCTTGTGGGAGGAGTCGTCCAGCCCCTTGTCGGAATTCCTTTGTCTGAGAAGTTGCTGAGAGACTGGCGCTTTGTTTGATCAAAATTTTTTCTAAACCTGTGAGACACATCGAAGTGGACACGGTTTGAAAAATTAAGCTGGTTTTCGGTGAAGATTTTAACGGCTGATGAGAGATTTTGAGGTGATACTGTCGCTTTAAGGACTTCCTACGGTGCGAGACGTCGTGCAGCGCTCTCAGGCGCTGTCGTCAGCCTGTTTCAAGCTGAAAACCTCCACATTTCAGGCTCTATTGATCCAGGACGTCGTGAGAGAACAGAGAAGTTTCAGAAGAAGTCGGTTTCAGCATTTTATCCGGATATTCCACTGTTAAAGGAGATTTTTTTAATGAAAGACGTGCGGGCGGATTGCAGCGTCGGCTCGCAGCTGCTGCGACGCTCCGCCACAGGAAAAACACCTCCGTTGGAAGCCTTAAGGACAAGTTGGAACATGTCCAGCTGTTAAACAATTTCTTATATACTCACTCCACTGAAAGCCATCAAAAGCCGCCTGGATTTTACAAATAGTTATCAACACGGAGGTGTTTTTCCTGTGCCGCCGCACCGCGCCGGCTGCATCCCGACGCGCGGACCCGTCCGCACGTCTTTCATTAAAAAAATCTCCTTTAACAGTGGAATATCTGGATAAAATGCTGAAACCGACTTTGTCTAAAACTTCTCTGTTCTCTCACAACATCCACAACATATATATACGAGGTCTATTAGAAAAGTATCCTACCTTATTATTTTTTTCAAAAGCCATATGGATTTGAATCATGTGTGATTGCGTCAGCCAAGCTTGAACCTTCGTGCGCATGCGTGAGTTTTTTCACGCCTGTCGGTTGCGTCATTTGCTGTGAGCAGGCTTTGAGTGAGGAGTGGTCCACCCCTCTCGTCGTTTTTTTCATTGTTTAGGAATGGCTCAGAGACTGCCGCTTTGCTTGATCAAAATTTTTTCAGAAACTGTGAGGGACATCCAAGTGGACACCATTCGAGAAATTTAGATGGTTTTTGGTGAAAATTTTATGGGCTTCAAAGAGATTACGGAGTGTTACTGTCGCTGTTGGGAAAGTGTAGTGACACAGACCCACAACAGGGGGAGTAAATGAATGGACAATGAAAGAGTCGAATATGAACACTTTACTGTTGTGAAAGGGCACAACCAAAACACAGAGGAATACAGAATTTATGAAAACAGTCAATCCACAAAGGTGACATGTGGGCAGGCTCAAGGATAGAAGACGTCTGTCCTGAGAAGAACCGGAACAACACGATTTCCTCCGCCACCGAACCTGGAGAATACTGGAGCCGCCAAGTCCCGAGTCCCCAGGTGGCCACCATCTCCGAATGTCGGATCTGGTCCTGCTGGTGAGAAGCAAAAACATTAAGACGTGGGTGCGTGCACACCCAGAAACAACAATGGTGGAGATTCCACCTCCACCTCTAACACACACTCGTGCAGCTCCTGTCTAACCACTTATCTGGTTGGGGTGTGAAGCGAAGCCGTCGCTGAATACACCAAACGCCAATCTCACAGATAAGGCACACCCCAGGAAAGCGGCTGCAAAAAGAGTTCAGACTAAGACACAGTTCAGATTACAGCAGAGAATATTACCTTCACTGGTAGATGATATCTCGGCAATGAGGTGGAGATGACGTCCGGTTTTTATGGAGTGGAATGATGTAGTGAAGATGGATGACAGCTGGCATGAGATAATGAGTGACAGCTGTCATCCCCAGCTGTGTCCGTGGCGGCAGCGCCCTCTCGTCCCTGAAGCCCGCACTTCAGGCAGGGCGCCCTCCGCCCTCTGGTGGTGGGCCAGCAGTACCTCCTCTTCTGGAGGCCCACACAACAGGACCCCCCCCCCTCAACGGGTGCCTCCTGGCGCCCGACCAGGCTTGTCCGGGTGGCGGCGGTAGAAATCGGCCAGGAGGGCCGGATCCAGGATGAAGCTCCTCTTCACCCAGGAGCGTTCTTCGGGTCCATACCCCTCCCAGTCCACCAGATACTGAAACCCCCGGCCCATCCGACGGACGTCCAGGAGCCGGCGCACAGTCCAAGCCGGCTCCCCGTTAACGATGCGGGCAGGAGGCGGTGCCGGACCGGGAGCACAGAGGGGTGAGGTGAGGTGCGGTTTAATCCGGGAGACATGAAAAACAGGGTGGATCCCCAGTGAAGCCGGGCACTGGAGCTTCACTGCAGCAGGACTGAGGATTTTGACGATCTTGAACGGTCCAATGAACCTATCCATCAGTTTGGGGGAGTCCACCTGCAGGGGAATGTCCTTGGTTGATAACCACACCTCCTGCCCGGGCTGGTATGCAGGGGCCGGGGACCGCCGGCGGTCTGCATGGGTCTTAGCCCTCGTCCAGGCCTTCAACAAGGCAGAACGGGCGGTGCACCACACCCGACTTCACCTCCGCAGGTGGGCCTGGACCGAGGGCACACCGACCTCTCCCTCCACCACTGGAAACAATGGGGGCTGGTACCGCAGACACACCTCAAACGGGGAGAGGCCGGTGGCAGAAGACACCTGGCTGTTATGAGCAAACTCGATCCAGGCCAGATGGTCACTCCAGACCGTCGGGTGCGCGGATATCACACAGCGGAGGGTCTGTTCCAACTCTTGGTTGGCCCGTTCTGCCTGTCCGTTCGTCTGTGGGTGGTACCCGGACGAGAGGCTCACGGTGGCCCCCAGTTCTCTGCAGAAACTCCTCCAGACCTGACAGGAAAACTGGGGACCACGATCCGAGACCACGTCAGTTGGTATCCCATGCAGACGGATGACGTGGCAGACCAGGAGGTCTGCAGTCTCCTGGGCCGTTGGGAGCTTCGGGAGGGCCACGAAGTGGGCCGCCTTGGAGAACCGGTCCACTATCATGAGGATGGTCATCATGCCCTGGGACGGCGGGAGGCCCGTGACGAAATCCAGGCCGATATGGGACCAGGGGCGATGAGGTACCGGAAGCGGTTGGAGAAGTCCTTGGGTCCTCTTGTGGTCTGCCTTGCCCCTGGCACAGGTGGTGCAGGCCTGGATATACTCCCGGACGTCAGCTTCCATGGATGCCCACCAGAAGCGCTGCCGGACAACTGCCACGGTCCTTCGAACCCCTGGATGACAGGAGAGCTTGGAACCGTGACAGAAATCCAAGACTGCAGCTCTGGCTTCTGGTGGGACGTACAGACGATTCTTCGGCCCAGTTCCGGGGTCCAGGCTCCATGCCAGGGCCTCTCGGACGGTCTTCTCCACGTCCCAGGTGAGGGTAGCCACGATAGTGGACTCCGGAACGATGGGCTCCGGTGGATCCAACAGCTCTGTTTTGACTTTGTCTTTGTGTACCCGGGACAAGGCATCTGATCTTTGGTTCTTGGTCCCGGGGCAATAGGTGATCCGGAAGTCAAAACGCCCGAAGAACAGTGACCAGCGGGCTTGCCTGGGGTTCAGCCACTTGGCGGTCCTGATATACTCCAGGTTCCGATGGTCAGTGAAAACCGTGAACGGCACAGACACTCCCTCCAACAGGTGTCTCCACTCCTCAAGAGCCTCTTTCACCGCAAGGAGTTCTCGGTTGCCGACGTCATAGTTCCGTTCGGCCGGGGTCAACCTGCGAGAAAAATAGGCACACGGGTGAAGAACCTTATTGGTCTCTCCACTCTGGGATAGCACGGCTCCTATCCCTGAGTCAGAGGCATCCACTTCAACCACAAACTGGCGGCCAGGGTTGGGCTGCACCAGAACTGGTGCAGTCAAGAACCGTCGTTTCAACTCCTTGAACGCGGCTTCGCACCGATCCGACCAGGTGAAGGGGACTTTTGGAGAGGTCAGGGCAGTCAGGGGGCTAACTACCTGACTGTAGCCCTTAATGAACCTCCTGTAGAAATTTGCAAAGCCGAGGAACTGTTGCAGCTTCCTACGGCTTGTTGGTTGGGGCCAATCTCTCACTGCCGCAACCTTGGCCGGATCAGGGGCGACGGAGTTGGAGGAGATGATAAACCCCAGGAAGGACAAAGAGGTGCGGTGAAACTCACACTTCTCGCCCTTCACAAACAGCCGGTTCTCCAACAACCGCTGCAGGACCTGAAGTACATGGTGGACATGAGTCTCAGGGTCCGGAGAAAAGATGAGTATATTGTCCAGATATACGAAGACGAATCGGTGCAGGAAGTCCCGCAAGATGTCATTAACCAAAGCTTGGAACGTCGCGGGGGCGTTAGTGATGCTGAACGGCATATCCAGGTACTCAAAGTCACCTAACGGGGTGTTAAATGCTGTCTTCCACTCGTCTCCCTTCCGGACCTGAACCAGGTGGTATGCATTCCTAAGATCCAACTTGGTGAAGATTTTGGCTCCATGCAGGGGTGTGAATACTGAATCTAACAGGGGCAACGGGTATCGATTGCGAACCGTAATCTCATTCAGCCCCCTGTAATCAATGCATGGACGGAGTCCGCCGTCCTTTTTGCCCACAAAAAAGAACCCTGCACCCATCGGGGAGGTGGAATTCCGGATCTGCCCGGCAGCTAATGAGTCCCGGGTGTAGGTCTTCATTGATTCGCGCTCAGGTCGTGAGAGGTTGTACAGCCTGCTGGACGGGAACTCAATGCCTGGAATCAAATCAATGGCACAATCGTACGGATGGTGCGGGGGAAGGGTGAGTGCCAGATCCTTGCTGAAGACATCAGCAAGATCGAGGTACTCAACCGGCACCGCCGTCAGATTGGGAGGGACTTGGACCTCCTCCTTAGCATGTAAACCGGGAGGAACCGAGGATCCTAAACACACCCGATGGCAGGTTTCGCTCCACTGAACCACCACCCCAGATGGCCAATCAATCCGGGGACTGTGTTTCAACATCCACGGGAAGCCCAAAATCATGCGGGAGGTAGAAGGAGTCACAAAAAACTTGATCTCCTCCCGATGATTTCCAGACACCACCAGAGTTACAGGTTGTGTCTTGTGCGTGATTAAAGGGAGAAGGGTGCCATCTAGTGCCCGCACCTGCAATGGTGAAGGGAGCACCACCAGAGGGAGCCCTACCTCCCTTGCCCATCTGCTGTCCAGCAGATTCCCTTCTGACCCCGTGTCCACCAGTGCTGGGGCTTGAAGGGTTAAATCCCCGCTCAGGATTGTAACTGGGAGTTGTGTGGAAATATGTGTATGTCCCACGTGAATGTCTTGGCCCACCCTAAGCCCAGTTTCTAAGGGCGGGCGTTGGTGTTTAACCGATTGGGGCAGTCTCTTAACTGATGCTCACTCGAGCCGCAGACAAAGCACTCCCCGCGGGCAGCCTCCTCTGTCTGTTAGGTGGTCTAAATGTAGCCCTGCTCATGTCCATAGCTTCGTCAGCAGGGGGAGCTGTAGCCACATGGAGCGCTGAGGCTGTGGAGCATGGGGAGGGCGGAACCTTTTCAGACCCGGAAGGGAGAGGGACGGCGCGTGCCCGGCCACGTCTTTCGTTTCGCTCCCGACGGCGTTCCTCCAACCGATTGTCTAACCGTATAACGAGATCAATAAGCCCATCTAAATCCCGCGGTTCTTCCTTGGCTACCAGGTGCTCCTTCAGGACCGACGACAGTCCGTTTATGAAGGCGGCGCGGAGCGCAACGTTATTCCAGCTGGACCTCGCAGCCGCGATGCGGAAGTCGACTGCATATTCGGCTGTGCTCCGGCGCCCCTGTCTCATTGACAGCAGCACGGTTGAAGCAGTCTCTCCTCTGTTAGGGTGATCAAAAACCATTTTGAACTCCCCCACAAACCCAGTATAAGTGGTAAGGAGACGTGAATTTTGCTCCCAAAGCGCCGTAGCCCAAGCGCGTGCCTCACCACGAAGCAAGTTAATTACATAAACCACCTTACTGGCATCAGACGCGTACATTACGGGACGTTGTGCAAAGACGAGCAAACACTGCATAAGAAAGTCCGCGCACGTCTCCACACAACCTCCGTACGGCTCTGGGGGACTTATATATGCTTCAGGAGATGGTGGGGGGGGGGCCGTTGAACGACCATTGGAACGTCTATATTCTGCACCGGGTCGGCAGGAGGAGGAGCTGCAGCAGCGCCCTGAGCGCACGCTTCCACCTGCGCGGTGAGAGCCTCCATCCTGCGATTAAGGATGATGTTTTGCTCGGTCATCAGTTCCAACCGAGCGGTAAAGGCGGTGAGGATTTGCTGCAACTCACCAATCACGCCTCCTGCAGATGCCTGTGCACCCTGCTCTTCCATTGGTTGTCCAACAGATGGTTGACGCCCCTCGGGATCCATGATGCTGGCCGAGATATCCAGTTGGGAAAGTGTAGTGACACGGACCCACAACAGGAGGCGTAAATGAACGGACAATGAAAGAGTCGAATATGAACACTTTACTGTTGTGAAAGGGCACAACCAAAACACAGAGGAATACAGAATTTATGAAAACAGTCAATCCACAAAGGTGACACGTGGGCAGGCTCGAGGATAGAAGACGTCTGTCCTGAGAAGAACCGGAACCACACGATTTCCTCCGCCACCGAACCTGGAGAATACTGGAGCCGCCAAGTCCCGAGTCCCCAGGTGGCCACCGTCTCCGAATGTCGGATCTGGTACTGCTGGCGAGGAGCAAAAACAGTAAGACGTGGGTGCGTGCACACCCAGAAACAACAATGGTGGAGATTCCACCTCCACCTCTAACACACACTCGTGCAGCTCCTGTCTAACCACTTATCTGGTTGGGGTGTGAAGCGAAGCCGTCGCTGAATACACCAAACGCCAATCTCACAGATAAGGCACACCCCAGGAAAGCGGCTGCAAAAAGAGTTCAGACTAAGACACAGTTCAGATTACGGCAGAGAATATTACCTTCACTGGTAGATGATATCTCGGCAACGAGGTGGAGATGACGTCCGGTTTTTATGGAGTGGAATGATGTAGTGAAGATGGATGACAGCTGGCATGAGATAATGAGTGACAGCTGTCACCCCCGGCTGTGTCCGTGGTGGCAGCGCCCTCTTGTGCCTGAAGCCCGCACTTCAGGCAGGGCGCCCTCTGGTGGTGGGCCAGCAGTACCTCCTCTTCTGGCGGCCCACACAACAGTCGCTTTAAGGATGGCCCAGAGCGACTGGTGGTGCACCGCGCTCCGAAGCCGCCATCGACAGGCTGAGCGACCATTTCATTTCTAAACGGATGGCTGTCTGGATCCGTGACCATCGTGTGCAATTTCTCTGGTTATCACAAGAGCTGGACATCAACCATTTTCCGGCAGATTTCACTTTTAACAAGAGATTTTATCATGGAAAGCCGAGCGGAGGCTTCACGCGTCACAATGGATTCGCTACTGGGGCGAGACAAAACCATCTCCATTTTGGTCTCACAGGACGGCTTTGAGATGGCGTTCAGACAGCTGTCGGTGGTTTTTCCATCGAGTGATTATCCGAGAAATTGTGGATGTGCCTGGACATGCCAGAACATGTCCTGTGAGGCTTCATCACGGCGTTGTTTTGCGCCATGCGGCACCGCCGCGACGCGCGAAGCCTCCGCTCCTCTTTCCATGACAAAAACTCCTGTAACAGTGGAATGTGCCGTTCATTTCCAAACTGGACACTGTGTTTTATCCGGGGACGTCGTCTGACTAGCACAGGAATTGTGAAAAGACGTGGACATCAGCACTTTTTCGGCACGAGACAGACGTGCAGAGGAATTCCGCGCGTCGCGGCGGTGCCGCATGGCGCACAGCAACGCCGTGATGAAGCCTCACGGGACATGTTCTGGCATGTCCAGGCACATCCACAATTTCTTGGATAATCACTCGATGGAAAAACCACCGACAGCTGTCTGAATGCCATCTCAAAGCCGTCCTGTGAGACCAAAACGGAGGTGGTTTTGTCTCGTTCCAGTAGCGAATCCATCGTGACGCGCAAAGCCTCTGCTCGGATTTCCATGACAAAATCTCTTGTTAAAAGTGAAATCTGCTGGAAAATGGTTGATGTCCAGCTCTTGTGATAACCAGAGAAATTGCACACGATGGTCACGGATCCAGACAGCCATCCGTTTAGAAATGAAATGGTCGCTCAGCCTGTCGATGTCGGCTTCGGAGCGCGGCACACCACCAGTCGCTCCGGGCCATCCTTAAAGCGACAGTAACACTCCGTAATCTCTTTGAAGCCCATAAAATTTTCACCAAAAACCATCTGAATTTCTCGAATGGTGTCCACTTTGATGTCCCTCACAGTTTCTGAAAAAATTTTGATCAAGCAAAGCGGCAGTCTCTGAGCCATTCCTAAACAATGAAAAAAACGACGAGAGGGGTGGACCACTCCTCACTCAAAGCCTGCTCACAGGTGAATGACGCAACCGACAGGCGTAAAAAAACTCACGCATGCGCACGAAGGTTCAAGCTTGGCTGATGCAATCACACGTGATTCAAATCCATATGGTTTTTGAAAAAAATAATAAGGTAGGATACTTTTCTAATAGACCTCGTATATATATATATATATATATGTGTGTGTGTGTGTATATAATGCAAATAATTAATGTTTATGAGTGCAAAGATATGGTCTTTGAATGGAACATTCCACCTTTCACTGAATTAAAGATTCTTTCCATTGCATGAATGAAAAAATATTCATTGTTTGTTTTATGTAGTGCCTAACAATCATGATGATGTAGTTCGTACCTGTTGCCGTGTAATGACTTCTTCGTTTACAGATTGCCGTCTGCTTGCTGGACTGAAATTGTTGAAATTTGTTGAACTCTTAATCCGACAGCACTTGTACTTCAGGTAGAGACATCCCAGCGGATACTGCCAATGCCTCCAGACAACTTATGGCGTACTCAATTTATTTATTTTTATTAGTGTTACAAGAATGAGCACCGTTAATAAAACAAACCCCCCATATTTGTTTTTAAGCTAGGCGCCATTGCTGCTAGTGTGAGTGCATGCAGGGTGGCGCTGTGCAATGGAACAAAACATATGGAACCAAACTTGTCAGTAGATGGAACCAAATTTGCATAGTCAATGGAGCACAATGGCAAATGGGCCAAATGATCTATATCATGTGACATGCAAACCACCAATCAAATAACAAGGATCTATTCAGGTGTGTTTATATATGCAGTGAGGAAAATAAGTATTTGAACACCTTGCGATTTTGCAAGTTCTCCCATTTAGAAATCATGGAGGGGTCTGAAATTTTCATCTTAGGTGCATGTCCACTGTGAGAGACATAATCTAAAAACAAAAAATCCGGAAATCACAATGTATGATTTTTTTAATAATCTATTTGTATGTTACTGCTGCAAATAAGTATTTGGACACCTGTGAAAATCAATGTTAATATTTGGTACAGTAGCCTTTGTTTGCAATTACAGAGGTCAAACTTCCTGTAGTTTTTCACCAGGTTTTCACACACTGCAGCAGGGATTTTGGTCCACTCCTCCACACAGATCTTCTCCAAATCTTTCAGGTTTGGAGTTTCAGCTCCCTCCAAAGATTTTCTATTGAGTTCAGGTCTGGAGACTGGCCAGGCCACTCCAGGACCTTGAAATGCTTCTTATGGAGCCCCTCCTTAGTTGCCCTGGCTTTGTTTGGGGTCATTGTCATGCTGGAAGACCCAGCCATGACCCATCTTCAATGCTCTTACTGAGGGAAGGAGGTTGTTGCCAAAATCTCGCAATACATGACCCCATCCATCCTCCCTTCAATACGATGCAGTCGCCCTGTCCCCTTTGCAGAAGAGCACCCCCAGAGTATGATGTTTCCACCCCCATGCTTCACGGTGGGATGGTTTTCTTGGAGTTGTTCTCATCCTCTAAACATGGTAAGTGGAGTTGATTCCAAAAAGCTCTATTCTGGTCTCATCTGAACACATGACCTTCTCCCATGCCTCCTCTGGATCATCCAGATGGTCACTGGTGAACTTCAAACGGGCCTGGACATGTGCTGGCTTGAGCAGGGGGACCTTGCTGCCCTGCAGGATTTTAAACCGTGACAGCATCATGTGTTACTAATGTAATCTTTGTGACTGTGGGCCCAGCTCTCTTCAGGTCATTGACCAGGTCCTCCTGTGTAGTTCTGAGCTTTCTCAGAATCATCCTTACCCCACAAAGTGAGATCTTGCATGGAATCCCAGACCGAGGGAGATTGACAGTCATCTTGTGTTTCTTCCACTTTCTAATAAATAATCATAACAGTTGTTGTCTTCTACCAAGCAGCTTGCCTGATGTCCTGTAGTCCATCCCAGCCTTGTGCAGGTCTACATTTTTGTCCCTGGTGTCCTTAGACAGCTCTTTGGTCTTGGTATGGTGGACAGGTTGGAGTGTGATTGATTGAGTGTGTGAACAGGTGTCTTTTATACAGGTAACAAGTTCAAACAGGTGCAATCAATACAGGTAAAGAGTGCAGAATAAGAAAATAAGAAAAATGAACAGGTCTGTGTGAGCCAGAATTCTTGCTGGTTGGTAGGTGTTCAAATACTTATTTGCAGCAGTAACATACAAATAAATTATTAAAAAAAATCATACATTGTGATTTCCGTTTTTTTTTTTTTTAGATTATGTCTCTCACAGTGGACATGCACCTAAGATTAAAATTTCAGACCCCTCCATGATTTCTAAGTGGGAGAACTTGCAAAATCGCAAGGTGTTCAAATACTTATTTTCCTCATATATATATATATATATATATATATATATATATATATATACAGAGGGACACATAGGATATATATATATACAGAGGGACACATAGGACAGACAAAATAACCCCAGGTGGTATTGCTGCCTGCAGTTTTAATAACATATATGTATTTAATATGATGTTTAGGGCCGTACCTGACAATGGGCTTCTTCTCACATATGAGGTATTTGTATGGTCAAACATAAAAATAAAAAAACAAAACAAAACAAAAGCAACAACAACAACAAAAACAACTTAAAGTTACTGAGAATGCTGCTTCTGAGAATTTTTAATTTGCCACTATTCATAAAATTTTTAGATTATAATAGGGTTTGAAATTCTCACACACACAAAATGACAATGCAAAAGTGCAGTGTCACATATACTAAATGTCCAAGTTCAATTAATTGATTACAAATATACGAGGTCTATTAGAAAAGTATCCGACCTTATAATTTTTTTCAAAAACCATATGGATTTGAATCACGTGTGATTACATCAGACATGCTTGAACCCTCGTGGGCATGCGAGAGTTTTTTCACGCCTGTCGGTTACGTCATTCGCCTGTGGGCAGTCTTTGAGTGAGGAGTCGTCCACCCGCTCGTCGATGTTTTTCATTGTTTAGGAATGGCTCAGAGACTGTTGCTTTGTTTGATAAAAATTTTTTCAAAACTGTAAGGCACAACTGAGTGGACACCATTCAATAAATTCAGCTGGTTTTCGGTAAAAATTTTAACGGCTGATGAGAGATTTTGGTCTGGTAGTGTCGCTTTAAGGACGGTCCACGGCGCCTGACGGCGATCTGCGCTTCGAGGCGGCAGCGTCTCGCCGTTTCAAGTTGAAAACTTCCACATTTCAGGCTCTGTTGACGCAGTAAGTCGTCAGAGAACAGAGAACTTTCAGAAGAAGTCGGCATGAGGAGTTTATTCGGACATTCCATTGTTAACGGTCATTTTGTAATGAAAGAACGTGCGGGCAGAGTCGCATGTCGGGCTGGACCCGACCGCAGGGGGTCGCGGCAGGAAAAACACCTCCGTTGGATATCTTAACGGGCAAGTTGGAACATGCCCAAGCTGTTAAACAATTTCTCAGTTACTCACTTGTTGAAAGCCATTAAAAGCCGCCTGAATTCTACAAATGGTTTTCAACACGGAGGTGTTTTTCCTGTCGCGGCGCACACAGATTTGCCGAGTCGTCACGGAAACGACTCGGCGAATTTGCGCGTACGTCTTTCATTAAAAAATGTCCTTAAACAGTGGAATGTCCGCATAAATTCCTCATGCCGGCCTCTTCTGAATCTTCTCTGTTCTCTCACGATGTCCTGGGTGAATTAAGCCTTAAATTAGGATGTTTTCAGCTCGAAACAGGCCGACGACAGCGCCTGGAAGCGCTGCAGGACGTCCCGCTCCGTGGGAAGTCCTTACACCGACAGAAACACCCCATAATCTCTCATCAGCCGTTAAACTTTTCACAGAAAACCAGCTTAATTTCTCGAA
Source organism: Thalassophryne amazonica (assembly GCF_902500255.1). Classification (NCBI taxonomy): domain Eukaryota; kingdom Metazoa; phylum Chordata; class Actinopteri; order Batrachoidiformes; family Batrachoididae; genus Thalassophryne; species Thalassophryne amazonica. Next base: position 42,817,522 of record NC_047120.1, on the reverse strand, counting down.
TAGCGTCCACTCGGATATTCCTCACAGGTCCACAAAAAATTTGGATAAAGCAACGCGCGCCGTCTCGAGCAGTGTGTGAAACAAAGGAATTCAGCCGAGAGGGCGGGACCACATCTCACTCAAGGCCTGCCCACAGGGAAATGACGTCACCGACACGCGTGAAAAAACTCACGCATGCGCACGAGGGTTCAAGCATGATTGGTGTAATCGCATGTCAATCAAATCCATATAGTTAAAAAAAAATAAAAGGGTCGGTTTATTATCTAAGAGACCTCGTATAGCTGATCAATGCTGTGTACTCAGAGAGGTGGACAGATAACAGACGCACACAGTTCACTCACTGTAAGTAGATAATAGATGTGAGAGATTGATGACCCCCAACTAAAATAAACTGGCCGTCCAGTGTTACTTTAAACCTTGCTTTTCTCAGTCCTAGTCAGTGCCCATGTAGGTTCGTTCATGCTGTGTTGTGCATCTCAGGCCCGCAGGGCCCTGGGAGGTCTGGTACAAGAACACACAACACTGGTGGCTTTATATTACTAAGACAGACAGCACAGTGCACAGCTATGACAAAACCGGGCAGCTGTATGCTTCCACACATTCCTCCAGCCCACTCCGTTAACGCAAACTGGCCAAACACCCCTCCCTCACCAACGCCCCAAAACATAGCAGAGCTTCCCTTACAGGCACCCTATGGTCCAACGCCGCCACCGTTAGACTTCGCTCCCCTCCCTGTGTGTGCCTCCTGCCTACATTAAGAAATGATCACTCTTGTCAGGTCAAAGCTGACTCCGCTATACATGCTGCTGTCAGAGCTGGTCCAGGATATTTGGTTACTGCTAGTATTTGTAGTGCAGCAGATAAGTGAAACAATCATGCAAATGGTGATAAAAGCATCAAATTCATCAGAAATACTCCTTAGACACTCCTCTTTTGAAAAAAATGATTGGCCACTTGACTTTTCAATCGGTGGTCAGGTAGGGGTCAACTGAAGAATTACACAGACGTCAAAATTAAAAGATGCTCCAATCATATTGAAAAACATTCCACATTATTTGCCTGATCATAAAGATTCCAAAAAGGTATAGTTTGGACTATCTGTGACTGAATTCTATGGAGTCACGGGATAAAAACAGCAAGAATAGTGACAAAGGTCAGTGTCATTTTGTACAGGGGTCAAAAGTTAAAGTTGCTCCAATTTTAGTAAAAAGTGATGCAAATTATTGGTTGAGGCAATAGGATTAATAAATGGAATAGTGTTGACAGTGTTGAATGCTTGGTCTCCAAAGTAAAGGTCAAACAAGGTCTATGTCTATTGGATTCTATGACATGTGACATATGTTACCCCGTAACGTGATAAGTAAGGATGATACATGGTCCAAACTATTCCTTTTTAGAACCGTGTTAACTCAACTACTAATTTGCATCACGTTTTACCAAAATTGGAGCAACTTTAACTTTTGACCTCTGTACAAAATGAAACTGAACTTTGTCACCATTCTTGCTCTTTTTATTCCGTAACTTCATGGAATTCAGTCACAGATAGTCCAAACTATACCTTTTTGGAATCTTTATGATCAGGCAAATAATGTGGAATATTTTTCAATATGATTGGAGCATGTTTTAATTTTGACCTCTGTACGATTCTCCAATTAACCCCTACCTGACCACCAACTGAAAATTCAAGTGGCCAATCGTTTTTTTTCAAAAGAGGATTGTCTGAGGAGTATTTCTGCCGAATTTGATGCTTTTATCAATATTTGCAGGATTCCCCTCTAAATATTCTCTTATCCGCTGCACTATTGTATTTGTATAGCAATGTAACTAGTAATTGGAGCAATGTGGACATTCCTGTGTGTCTTGTGAGAGTCTTGCACCGACCTTTAAACTTTTCTTAGAGTTTAAAGGCATGGATGTAGGAGTGATAAAAGGTTAACTCGGCCGATTCATGATGTTTAAATTTTCTGTACTCTATCTATCTATCTATCTATCTATCTATCTATCTATCTATCTATCTATCTATCTATCTATCTATCTATCTATCTATCTATAAGGTCAGTGTGTTTATTGTCCTGATTGTCTATGTTGCAATTGTTTATCTCAGGTGGCACCTGTCAATGCGGCTCTTTGTTCTAATTATCAGGCCATAAATCCTGCTGGATGAGGTGTCAGGTGGATCTGTGTCATCTGTCCCTTCATTTAATAATACATTACAGAATTAGTGCTCTAGTTTATCACAGCATTGCTTCCACATATGAGAAGTGACTTAATTACCTCCGCCAAGGAGGTTATGTTTTTGGTCGTGTCCGTTTGTTTGTTGGTTGGTTGGTTGGTTTGTTTGTTAGCAGGATTACTCAAAAAATCCTCAACGGATTTCAATGAAATTTTTACCAGGGGTGTATCTTGGCCTAACTTAGAAGTCGTTAAATTCTGGTAATGATCCGGAACACGATCCGGATCCAGTAATTTTTTTAAGGATTCTTTATCATTGCAGGATAGGGCCAATTTCAACATTTTTGCATCTAACTTCATGAAGACGGGTCACAAAGGCTGAACAAAAATTAAGTTACGACACATCAAAAATTTAGCATTTGTTTCTCCTCACTGAATAAACTTATTACAAAATAAAAAAACTTGTGTAGTTCATGCAGTTTCTCTATAAATACATTTGCTGAAGATCTAAGGGTTTAACCACTGAATCTGAAACATGACAGTAGATGCGTGAAACGATGTGGAATAAGTCTCTTTGCCAAAGGGTATTTATTCCATGTGACGTCGGTGACCCTATGGCCTTGGCGGAGGTTTCCGCTCTCCGAGTGCTTCAGTTACTCTTAAGTATACTTGAGATTCGGTTACCATACTGAGTCTGGGGAAATTTAAAGGGGTCATTTTGTGCTAACTTAGAGTTGACACACCTATTATTATTATTATTATTATAGATAAAGACAGCTGTGGATTCAAATTAAAATGCACTGAAAGTTGTGCAATTCTCACACTGTATTTGCACAAACTACCCTTGTAAAAGCAAGATATAGGTTTAGAAATGGCTGTTTTTACTTCTGCCACATAGTTCACAAATGTCCATGTGTGGACCATTGAGTGTTCTTGGCTACACAATTTAATATATGCTTCTGAGATGCCTGGTGAGCTACATTAACACTCTCAAATGTTTAATGATGTAACTCCTTTGCAAGGCGTATCACAGAAAAAAGCAGGCATATTGTATTTTCCAAGTGTAACTATGAAATAATTTGCGCTTTACACCATTCCTGTAATAAATAATTGGTTTGCATTTGTAGTCATCTGTATGAATAAAACAAACAAACAAACAAAATCAAAACTATTGCCACACTTGGGACAATATGAGGTTGGTTACATAGGATTTTTGAATTTATAGCTTCAGATTCTCTATTTAGCTGACCTGCTGCGGTTAAAGTCATGCTGACCCACTTGGCTACCTGTCCTTGCCTCAGCATGCTGTCTCACAATCCACATATGAGTCATGCACTTATTTCAAGATCTTTTTATATTTAGGTGCTGTTGTTGGAGAAGCTCCTTGGAGGTAAATGGCATTCCTCAATGGGGTGCTCGACTGAAAAAAACATAATAGAACTCATGCAATGATGCATTTGTTCTTTTATATTCTCCCTTACACATTTTTTGTCTCTTCTTGTGGGAGAGTTGAGTGTAGGCTTGGGTCACAATCACAGGTGAGTTTTCAAATGGAGCAAAACCTGGTAACTTGTAAGCACCAAATCGCAACATAGACTGCTGCCCCAAGGTATTTCCCAAAGTAATGGCTAACCTTACCAACCACCTGAGCAAGCACATTGGCAACATTTGCATATATAAGCTGAGTTCTTAGACACAATAATTCATGAGTGCCTAGAAACACTGACAGAGAACCTGAGCCTAAGACAGGACTTGAATTATTTCTGTTCAGAATCAGAGTCAAATTTATTGGCAAGTAAGTTCTCACATACAAGGAGTTTGATCTGTTGTCATTGGTGCATAAACAATAATAAAAATAAAAGTAAAAAGTACTTCTGTAAAAAGTGAATGAGTCAAATAGACAAATGGGCAAAACTATGTTCACTGTCAAAAAAATATCACATCGTGGAATGGGGCTGTGCAAAGCATGCAGGTGTACAGTACCTTTCAATGCAGGGATGATCAATCTGTAAGTTGTGGGAGTGGGGGGGGGGGGGGCAGAGTAAAGGGGGGGCAGAGTAAATTTTCCTTATTTATAAGTCTAGCTGTGGATGGAAAGAAGCTGTTTTTATGCCTTAAGGTTTTAGTCCTGATGGACCTCAACTGTCTGCCAGAGGGGAGGGTGACAAAACGTTTGTGTCCTTGCTCGCCTCAGGGCCGTGGAGGTGTACAGGTCCTGTAGGGATGGCAGATTTCAGTCGATCACCTTCTCTGCTGCATGGATGATACGCTGCAGTCTGCTCCTGTCCTTAACAGTGGCAGCAACGTACCAGACTGATGGAGGAGGAGATGAAGGACTCAGTGATGGCAGTGTAGAAGTTCACCATCATTTTTTTTGGCATGTTCAACTTCCTTAGCTGCCACAGAAAGTACATCCACTGTTGTGCTCTCTTGATAAGAGAGTTGACGTTCAGCTCCCACTTGAGGTCCTGGGTGATGGTGATCCCCAGGTAACGGAAGGACTCCACAGTGGCGACTTGGGAGTCACACAAGGTGATGGGGCGGCTGGGACTGGGTTTTTTCTGAAGTCGACAACCATCTCCACTGTCTTGAGAGCACTGAGCTCCAGATTGTTCTGTTTACACCAGGTGATCAATCTCCTGTCTGTAGGCAGACTCATCCCCTGGTGTAAGGCGTACGTTTGGTGACCCCCAAGAGGTGGAGCTATTGTGGAGCTATTGTTTTCAAGACAATCATGCCAGCTTTGTTAATCTGACAGCCTGTTCAGAATGTCAAAAATACTCCAAAGCCTTCATTTAATTGCAAAAATGGAAGAAGGGGCACCACACTCAATTACTTTCTGATTCTGACACACTGATGAGGCAACAGTCTCATGTTTCGACTGGCCAAGTGTGTTTTGCCATCAGGATCCTTAGCACTTTTTTCAGACCCCTCTTGAACTTTAAAGTAAAATAAGTTCATTCCTGAGCTTTTGGGATGCAAAAGTTCAAGGAAAAGACATTTTGGGCCATGGCATGATGAGGAGTGGTGGCCAGTTCCTTTGGTCTTCACATTACACCCCCTCTTGAACTTTAATCGACAGATAAAGATCAGATAACAATAACAGTGCAACTAGATCAAAATGTTGAGACAGTTGTGGTCTGGAGATTTCATCTGGCTCCTTTTTGTTGTTTCCCCCTCCTTCCAGTGTTTTCTTTGCCATTGGAGCTGATCATCATCTACACTTGTGGTTGTGGCACACCTGCAGCGGCGGCATCCTGTTTAAGCCTCAGCTGAACAGGAGGATGCCGCCAGATCTTTCTGTCTTCAGAGTGGTAATACTGGCCTCAGGTTTAGTCACGTTTAACCTTCTTGGTCCTTGTCTGTGTTTTCCCTGTTTGGATTTATTTGGTTATTCTAATTTTTGTGCAGTCCGTAGCCACCACCAGCTCCACTGGCTCACCTGACTTCCCGCACCTGCAACCTGTCCTCCAGTGCCTTCACCTCCTGGTCTCCACCACATTATATCATCAGCACCATTGTAGAGAAGCTTGAATCTTCGACTGGACTGGGTTGCTTGACGTCCTCGCGTCAAGCAACCCAGTCCACTCGAAGATTCAAGCTTCTCTACTATGGAAACCACCTGGACAACTGGGAGCCTTCACAGAAAAATAAGCACCATTACAATAATCTGCTCTTTATTGTTTCCTGCCTCATTGCATTTGAGTCCGTTTCAGTTCCCAGCCCTCTCATAACAGAAACAATACCCACACCAGTCTGCCAGTATCGTCATGTAATATGATGTACTGTGAGGAATGGCTCTTTCATCTCCATCCCAAATCTAGTCATGAGGTCAATGGATGGAAGTGCATGGCAATGCCTATATTTTTGTAGGAAGACGAAGGTCCAAGCTTTTCCAGTCTGTCAGTCTTATTGTATAGTTTTCAAATTTGGAAAGTGAGCTACAATGACAACTGGGTCTCTTTGGTACCAGGTGTTTCTAGAGAATTCCTGGGTACCATTGGAATGAATTTGTTTCAAATTAACAGATACATAGTGAGACTCCGAGGCATACTTTTCGCATTGTGAGGGAATGTCATTTATGATACTATGGTCAAGTCAGACATTTTCCAGAGCATGATGAAGTATGCAGATACCTCAGCGCTGAGGACACCAGCAGCTGGAAAAGGCCAAGGTATCACCCAGGTATCACCTTGCTGCAGCGGACAGATTGGTACTTTCCGGAGATATTGGTACTTTCTACTGTTGGTTGCCACTCAGAACTCAGTTGCGAAGACGTTTCTGATTTGTCAAAACAGAAATTGAACAGGCTCACTAATGTTGTAATTCTGCTTGAAACTTACCTCATTTGATAACCCTCCCATTAATCAAGGACTAACTCCAACATGACTCGTAACTCTGCCCTAGAAAGTGCAGGAGAAAATTACTTTTGAAGGAAATCAGATGTGAATGCTGTGTTAAAATAATCCTTCCCCTTTGCTCCTTAACAGGCTGCAAGATAGCGCTGGGAGCCTCGATATTACAATCACTGTAATGAAGCCTGGATTGATTGAATGATTGGCAGCTTGAGACATGTGCGATGAATGACCTGCGGTCTGGATTGATCGCACAAACACGATGATAGACAGCGTTTAGGGGTTTCAGCTCGAGAGGTTTAAATCAAATACGTGTACGTAACAAAATGCTGTTTAGCAGCCCCCCCTTTTTTGTTTTAGTCGCTTCTGGGTGTGCACTAGCATTTGTGTGCCAAATTTGTATTGTATTTGCGTATATGGCGTGATTGGCAGGAGCAGACGGGCAGTGCTAAGGGTGGTCAAACACAGCAAGTGTGTGTATGTTCCAACTTGCTTAGTTGCGCTCGTTGGCTCTAAGCGGGGTTTCAACTGACAACAGCTTGCCAACCAGAGGTCTTGCCTAAGACTAGCACTTAAGCCCTCTGATTCATGCAGCCCTATCAGTCCACTGTGATCTCTATCAATCATTAGAAATCATTTATTTTTAGTGGGATGTGGCCTCTCACCCTCGTCCCTGCCCTCTTGCCCCCTGCAGGCCCCTCTGCCTGGGAGCGCCTCACTAATGAGTGTCAATCTGGAGGGCTGTGGCACTTTTACTGCAGACACCTCCCCTGACAAACGCAGGGCTTCAGTCAACATGAATTACAATGAAAGGATGACAGCCAAAATGACAACCATGACATGCCCACAAACCCCTCCTTCTTTCCATCAGACTTGTAAAAGTTTACTCATGAACACAACAAATGTTAACGTGAGTCATAAGTGGACTTTTGTACTGATGTGATTATGCACAGTTGATGTACAAATTAATATTGTGATTATGATCAACAGCATTTTGAACAGCATGATCAGAAAAAAAATGTCTTTCGTGTGAGAGTAGACATATTCTATTTTAAATTCCTTTCTAATTTGTTTGGTAATGAAGACCACATCCATGTCATAAAAGAGAAGTGGCCTCTGTGTGTTTGTGTATCCGGAGCATCAACTGAAATCCAGAAAGAGCTGACTTTCATCCTTTGGCGTACTTGTGTATTTTTTTTCACGAGGATTCAAGTTGTAAGAACCGCAAGGTGATTGGAACTATACGTACTTCCCCAATAAGTGCCTGTATTTCAAAGTAAAAGTCTGTGAGGTTGCTGCAGACTTAACAGAATTCATCAGTCTGTCCATCCTCTAACATCCCAGACAGCAAATTGAAATCTGGACATTTTCTGTGTGCATGTGAACACAAACACAGATTTAACATGTTCACACTCAGGATAAAACAGCAGAATTGTGTCTCAACAGCAGGGGTGCCGCCAGGGATTTTGGGCCCCATGAAAAGAAATCTTACTGCCCCGCCTCCCATATTATTTTGTCAGTATTATAATTTTATTAGGGGCCTCTCTGGGCCCCTGTCAATCATGGGCCCAAAGAATCCGTCTCCTTATTCTGCCCTTTTCTACACCCCTGCTCAACAGTGTCTCACGCAAGCCCCCCCAAAAAAGGTGTGTGTGGGGGGGCAAATCTGATCTAATGTAAACACTGCCAGTGAAAATATAAAACTTCAATTATTCATAATTTCTTTACATGGAATATTATTCTGGTTAAGCAGCTTCAGAAAAGCATATTGACAACAAAAATTCATTTTAGAAAGTTCAAGACAACTGAAAACATATTAAACCTTCAATAAAGACTTTCATCAAAGCCAAGAAATTTTTCTATGTCAATACTTGAAAAAACATGGCATAACTCGAAGCAGATTTCCCCCAAAAGTCAGCTGTCCTCCATATATAGTATATAGTATATAGTACCACATATAGAAACCATGGTTCCCCACATGTCAAAATCTTAGATGTACATTATTTCATGACATCTATTGAATTGTTTAATTTCATGTGGTTGTACCATGTGTGTAAAACTTTGCATTATTTTTATTTTTAATTACTCATGTGAAGCACTTTGAGTCAGCGTTGTTGTGATTTCACACTATATAAATTTGAATAAATTTAATTGAAATTGAATTAGTGAAGCACTCACAAAATGTTTCATTCTACAATTTTACCTGTAGATTCATAATTTGGCAGTAAATGTCATTGTATAATCAGATTTGGGTGTTTGTTTCAATGTGGTAGAAATTTGACTTTACAAAATCTGTTATGAGATGTCAGACTGGGCTAAGAGTTTTAGCAAATTGACACAAATGCAAAAAAAAAGAAAAAAAGCAGCATTTCTTTATGTAAAAGATATTTAAAACATTCTCTGCATCTCAATCTACAACACATTTCAACAGGTTCTTCCTCTTGATGAGACTCATTCCACCAAGTTTTGTGAAGATGAGCTGAAAGCTTCTAAAGTCGTCCTGTTGAATCTCACACAGATTTGAACAAAAAAAATCAACCCTGTTCTTCTTCTTTGATGGATAATGTTGTATACTGCCATAGTTAGCGCTGCCGCTGGAGGAGGATACTTTTGGGATTGTCTTGGTCTCTTTGTAAATATGTTTGTATTTCTGTTAACAAGATATCTCAAAATTACTAATCAGATTAAGATCAAATTTGGCAGATTAATTCATTCTATTGATGAGAAGAAGGGATTTGATTTTAGTTAAGATTGGTCAGTGATTAAGGTCAGGGGTCGAGGTCAAATTCCCAGCCTTATACTTATGTAGTAGCGTAGGAAGCTCAATGGATAAGGAGCTGGCCTGCTCATATGTATTTCTGGGTTTGAATCCCGCTTCTGATATCTGCCTTAAGAGTCTCAGTCTACATTGTCTCAGTCCAGCCACCTGTAAATGGGAACTGATCTAGCCTGGGGAAGTAACCTGTGTTGGACTGGTGTCCCATTCAGCGAGATTCATAGACTTTCATCCACTTCATGCTACGGAAACCAGAGATCAGCACCACGCCAACCCCAACGGGCCCTTAGGGCCTATGCAGGATTTCTTTAATAACTACATGCTAAGTTTAGTTTTATTGTTATTGAATGTCACTGTTTAAAAGCATGTGTCAAATTTTCTGTACATGCCTGATACTTTAAAATGTGGGTGTGGCTTCACTATGCTCTCTGAACACTTTTGATCGTATTATTTTTAGTGCTTAAAGGGGTCACATTGTCCAAAATCTTTTTTTTTTTTTTTTTATCGCCACTGTACCATTTAAATATAGCTTGGGTGTCAAGTGAAACACCCTGAAAGTCCTTCAACTTGGTGCCTGTTTGTAGAAACTCCATTTTACAAGCAAAACTTAGGCCTTAAATGCTTCTTCTTAGTGTTCTGTGACATATGTCACAGAAGTCCATATCGGAGTTCCTGTGTGCTCTGTGACACGCCCACTGTGCATTGTGTGCAATACCCAAATGCCCTGTGGGACCGGGGTAGAGATACAAACCCTATTTAAAGAAGAAGGGTGTGGCCAGCAGCACCTGGTGACCTATGTCGCCTTGTCAATAAGGTGTACAATACTAACCGTTTAATTTGTTGCTTAATGACTCATTGATCATGCTTGTCATCCAGTCTGTGCATGTATAAGCTCTGTTCTCGATTGATTCTTGGCATGTTGACGTTTTCTAGTAACCCGGCAGACGTCAGAAATCTATTCTTGACGCCTGCTGCGACAGCCGGCCAGCAACAGCAGCAGTAGCGAGGGGGAGGAATGCCGTCTATCGGGAATGATCGCTGAACCTTTTGGAGGAAGCGAAGACAGTCCTTCTCCTGTTTCACGGGTTGTGGAGGAGAGGACAGAGGGGGAGCAGGACTGGGATCACGATGCTCAAGAGTGAGAGGAAAAGCTGGAGAGAGGAGTGTTGTGGTGGTGGTCAGGGGTGGGGGGTGGTGGTGGTGGGGGGCACAGGCATCTGGTTTGGTGCCAGTCAAACCAACCTTCTGGCATTCTGCATTCCAGGAGATCAACACCATGGTGTTTCCTTTCACGTCTAGCTCATGTGCACCTCAGTCTACCCCCAGAAGCAGCACAGATTTCTTTTAAATTTTTATTTGAAGGAGAGAAAAAAAATCCCCCCCCCAACAATATCTGAAAAAATTGGATTGTCTTATTTTCAGGGTCTAGACTTCTACAGGTCAATACAAGCAAGGTCAAATTTTCAGAATGACAGTGACTGGGTCCAAGGTCACGTCTGCCTGTCTGTTGGTCAACTCCTCCCAGGTCCTTTTGCTCATTTTTACCAAACTTGTGTCAAATAACGCTGATCCTGAAATTGCCCTTAAAAATTCAGCTGGCCGAGGAATTTTATTCTCAACCTGATTTGGACCAAAATGCAGTACACAGTAACGTAGGTAGTTTTGATGATTTCCAGCATTGCCCTGGCAAAGTCAGCTCAAGGTCAATCATTTGGGTGGAGGCCAAGGTCACTGATTTGAATGTCAGATTGCTGAGGCCTCACTGTCTTCATGCCCATGTGGAACATTATCTAGTACAACTATTCAGTCCAAGATACACACAAACCAGTTCTTAGTCTTTTACTTTGCTGATTTCTGAACACACACACACACACACACACACACACACACACACACACACACACACACACACACACACACACACACACACACACACTTAGAACTCTCTTAATGTGTGTTATATTCAAGCAGAGGTGGTGTCCAAGTGGTTTGTGTGATTGGTTTCAGTGCAGAAGGTTCTTGGTTCAAATCCCACCCGCCACATTTCTCCATGTAACGTGGATTTGTGTCAGGAAGAGCATCCGGTGTAAAACTTGTGCCAAATCAACATGCAGGTCCACCTTGGATCTGCTCTGGCAGTCCGAGTGAAAACAAGGGAGCAGCTGAAGGGACAACGTGTGCATCGTATGCGTGCTTTGTGCTTTTGTGTAAAACGAGGACGTCCTGTGTATTTTTATTAACTCGTGTGTATGTGTGTGTGTTTCTTTGTGAGACGGTGCGTGTTGTGTACGCCTGTGTAAGCGCACGGTGGTGGATGATCTGTCAGCTCAAGTTAACCTGACACTGAGTGGCCACACCTCGGGGCCGTGCAGGCCTGCGAGGCGGGCTCTTTCTCATCAGCTGCATTAGGCCACGGTGCGTGATGGCTGCTTACCGCCGGCAGAGCATCAGCCGTGACCGGTCGGCCGGTGTGGGCGCAAGTTATACCAGGTTCTGGACTGACGTCCTGCCAGGAGCAGCGCTCACTCTCCTGCTGTCAAATAGTAAACGGCGGCAGCATGGACGGCACTTTGGGTAATTTGTGTGTGAGGCTTCATCAAGGACATGCTTGCAAAATGTCTCTAAGTCACAGCCCATCTAGAAGCATGATGGGAGGAAGTATTCTGACCAAAACGTTTTGGAACTTTCAAGAAAGAATTAAAAGTACACTGAAAAAAGACAATAGTTGAACCAACTTAATAGAATTGTTTCAATTGGTAATACCTGAATGAATTAAGTTCTTTAAAACTAAGTTAGTAAGTTAGACAAACTTACTAACTTAATTCCAAAGAACTTGATTCACTGAAAAAAGACAATAGTGGAACCAGCTTAACTGAATTGTTTCAATAGGTAACACCTGAATGAATTAAGTTCTTTAATATTAAGTTAGTAAGTTAGACTAACTTACTAAATTAATTCCAAAGAACTTAATTCACTGAAAAAAGACAATAGTTGAACCAACTTAATAGAATTGTTTCAATTGGTAATACCTGAATGAATTAAGTTCTTTAAAACTCAGTAAGTTAGACGAACTTACTGAGTTTCAAAGAACTTGATTCATTCAAGTGTTACCAATTGAAACAAATTAAGTGGGTCCTTTTTTCAGTGTCGACTTAAAAGATGGTGTGGCTTCGGCTCCAACTTTGTGCATAGTCACACTTTCTAGTTTAGCGACTTAAAACAAACATAGTGTAATATGTCGCTCGCTGGCTTTGATGCCACAATACCTAGATCAAGGTTTGCAGTTTGATACGGGGGGTTATACATATTTTTTCATTGATTCATTGTAAAATATATTTCATGGAATACTTGGTTCTGCAAATGTAAGACTATTGCAATGTGGCAGATGAAGCACATATCTATAATTTGTGAACTGAGATGGTCGAATTCCCATTGTGTGTGCTTGTATAAGGGTCAGCAATGGCAGCAGGTGCACCACAGGGTAGATCAGTGGGGAGGCAGGGCTACAACCACGAAACAACCCCAGCCACAAGAGGACCAATGAAAAAGCCAGGGTTTTGTTGCCTTGAAAATATGAAGTGACAAATGGTGCCCTTTGTGCTGGAATTGACATGGTACAAGGCTGACAACGTGCACCCTCTAGGGGTTGATCTTCCAGTCAGGATCAAATGCCAAAACTAGGTCAAGGGAAAGAGAGAGAGGGGGAGAGAAGGGAGAGAGGATTCTTAAGAATTTTTTTAAATTTCTTTTTTAATTGAGCTTATTGTTCAATACTTTCACCAAAATAGATAAAAGCAGCATTTACAGCCACTCAAAGTTGGAGCAACTCTGCTCTGCTTTCACCAGTTATATAAACCGACAGAGATGACACTTGATATTGATATGATATTGTTTGATATTGGTTGGCTGTGTTGGTCTGGTACCTGTGGTTTTTACCTCACGTCCAAACAAGAACAAACTCTTATTGTGACAGTGTTAAATGGACTCCAGTTTGCTAATGACCCAATTTATTGCCATTTTTAGTCGCTGCATCATGCCTAAGTTCACAAGTACGTTTCCTCTTATGATCAATACAAATTAAATGCTTCAGAAAGACTATGGTATATTGAGAAAAAAAAACAAAACAAACAACCTGAAAAGAGAATCTTAGTGCAACAAAGGTTTGTGAATCATTTGACAATCGTGTGATACGGCACATTCATTTCTAATTTCATACATTACATTAGTTAAAGTATAGGGAGTTGAACATTATTTTCTCAAATGTTTCCCTTACCAAACAAGTGTTTTGGATTATATAACTGGAGCTAATGAGTTTGGATGCCAAATTCTTTCATTCCACCTTGAATCACCTTCTGCCTACCAGCCATGATATGCCTGTGAAGTTCTCATCTGGGGACGCTGGCTTGTATGTTACCAAAATAACAAACGGGCTGGTCTGTGCCTGCAGAGGAAGGGGGCTACAATGGAGACTGACCCTCCCTATGGCCCTTGTTTGTCGCGAGCTGACCCTTCCATTTAATTAATTAAAATTAGCATCTGTCCCCTTGGCATTGACTTGTTATGTCAGATAGAATCAGCTTTTGTATCAGCGGGCCCCCTGGGCTGCTGGCCCTAACAAGGCCCAAGATCCTAATTAGATGATGTTAGAAGGAGGTGAGTGGGGGTGGGGGTGGGGGTAAGAGGGAGCTGGACAAGGAGAACAGAGGAGAGGTCGGAGCAGGAAGGCATGGAGGCTCCTGCTGAGTTGACTTGGCCCTGGAGGGAAGTGGGGTATTTTTATATACCCGGTACCTCCCTCCACATGATGGACGGGGAGGAGGACAGGAGAGGAGCTGAATCTCTCTCTGTTTGTCCCATGTCTCTGTCCCCCTCTCTGCTCACATCCCACTGCCACGTACAAAATGAGCCGCAGTAAGTAAAACAGACGTACGAACACCCAGACTTAAACAGGAAAAGGGGAAAATTGTTCATGTTTAAAAATATGATTCATTAATTACACCACAAATGTTGTATTTTGTCCTCATTTGCATGGAAAATTACTTTAACACTAATTCAGCAATTCCACAAAAGTTTGTATAAGAGTTTGCTCAGACGTGGTGACGACGACTTGCTGGAGTCCAAACTGAGCATAAGAATGGGGAAGAAAGGGGATTTAAGTGAGTTTGAATGTGGCATGGTTGTTGGTGCCACATGGGCTGGTCTGAGTAATTCAGAAACTGCTGATCTACTGGGATTTCCACACAAAACCATCTCTAGGGTTTACAGAGAATGGTCCAACAAAGAGAAGATGTCCAGTGAGTGGCAGCTGTGCGGACGAAAACGCCTTGTTAATGTCAGAGGAGAATGGGTGACTGGTCGATGCTATCATGTCAATATGGACCAACATCTCTGAGGAATGTTTCCAACACCTTGTTGAATCTATGCCATGAAGAATTAAGGCAGTACTGAAGGCAAAAGGGGGCCCCACCTGGTACTAGCAAAGTGTCCCTAATAAAATGGCTGGAGAGTGTTAAGAGATCGAGCCAGAAATTTTTACAATTGCACAATGTGATATTTTAATAACACTTTGTACGAGTGCTTGACCTGACACAATTGTGGAGCAACTTCAGATAAAGAGACAAAGTGTGAAAATTTCTGAAAAATTTTAATCACAAATTAAAAAGAAAAACAACAAAATTTGTCGGAATACTGGGTCAAGGCAGTTAAATTTGGAGAAAGACGCCCTTCCCACAAATTTCAAAAAGTGATTCAAAATTGCATCTTCTTTTTTCACATTATTCCTAACATTTTCCTTGTTTTAAGTGTTGTGCTAGATTGACTAAAAATGGATTTTTGTTCCCTCAGGTAACTTGAACCTGACGAAAATGGGATCATGGCAAAAAGAAAAATATTTTCCAAAAGCCCCACCTAAAAGAGAACAGCCTCTATCTTGACAGTCTTGTTTGTTATTATCTGTGTAGTTTTTCTATTTTCCTGTCTGTACATTTTCTTAAGTATTCATACATGTGTTATGTCATAAGGGTGTTTGCTTTAACCCTCTGGGGTCTGAGGGCATTTTTTGGACAGTTCACTTGCCTGGCATAAATGTTTTATTATTGCTGTTAACAGTTCTCCCTGCATCCCACAATCAAGTTTTATGTTTCTTTTTTTTTTCAGGACAACCTGTGCTTTCAGAATATATATGTTTTTGATGTGTTTTATAAGTGTAATAAAGGTTTACAATCAAAAATAAGGAAAGAAAAAGTAAAGCGGAAAATAATTTTCCACACACATTTATTCAAAGCACACAGCAAACTATAATAAACAACTGTTTACTTTATAAAGGTAATTTGAGGTCTTGTGTGAAAGACTGTGCAATAAAAAGGTTCAAACAATAAACACAAATGCACATTTTGAACAAAATATACAAAATGGTCTATGCAATTTTTTTTTTTTTGTCTTCATGGTAAAAGCAACAGAGTTATCCAGTAACATTCACATGCAAACTAGTGGAGCAACACACTCTTTCTTTGAGCACACGAGATTGTCATCAGAGGCTCTCCGTCTGCTCCGTCTGCTTTCAGTGATTGCTGTGCGTAATGGCGCAGGGCGCATTTTGAGCCCAACAGTATGTACTCATTGGAGCACCCAGGGGGCTATTAAAACGGGCCAACTAGTAACATATCATTCCTGAAAACAATCTTTGGCTTTTCACGTGAGGTGAATCTGCCCTACAATTGGATTTTGGAAAACCATGTGACGGTGAACCAATTCTGATTGGACAGTCACATGGCGCACATTATCACACAGCTTCTATGAGGAGTACAAAGATGGCCGATGGCTGGCTCTAAAGTCTGCAGAGTTAACTTTTCAGCAAAAAAAAGAGTAAGTTATCATCTCATATCATTAAAAAGTTATTTATAATTTAGTAAAGCTTGCTCTTAGCCGTTATATATGACGACGTCGGCCCCAGAGGGTTAAAGTTTGAATAGCATTTGCCTTTGTTAGCAAATAATGCGTATTGCACAACTCAATCTCCAGCCAGTCCATGATGGCATCACAAAAAGTGATTTAAATTATTAGTTCATGATATCGTCACAAAAGGCATCACATTTTTATGACAGTATCACAAAATATTTTGTGATGGTATCACGAAATTCGGGATTAAGGTTAAAAGTAGCGACTGAAACTTGATAACGTCACAAAAATGTGATGCTTTTCATGACGGTATCATAGAAAATTTTAATGTTTTAATGTATAAATGGAATTTTACAATTAGCTTAAGTACACATTTGCACATTGACTAAAGTTTTTTTCACCACTCCACAAAATCATAATGCTACCACCAAGCCCCCTAAGAAAAACCACTCTAGTGCCGCCACTGGTTCAGACAGTTGGTTCTATTGAAATAATGCATTAGATACACTTAACATTCATAATATGCTGAGTGATAACTTGTGATCTACACCTGTTCTTCTCTTCCTGAATTGAATTTGGGAAATTATTATTGAAGGTAATTAATTTTGTTAGTGTACTGTATACGTGCTTTCTCACAGCATTCACTGCACTGACTCTCTGCGTCACAGTTCCAGCTGAGATGCAGGCATTTGTCAGAGTTGGTGAACCTGCATCCTGGTGTCATATCTTGATCCTCCAACCAAACTGGAGTTGGTGTACAGTGCAACCGGAAAAATGCACTGTACACGTGTGATTTTTTTTAAGTCTTTTTAATAAATTTGCCAAGATAAATTTTCATGTTGTCATTATGGGGTTCTGTGTGTAGAATTTTGAGGGAAAAAATTAATTTACTCAATTCTGGAATAAGGCTGTAAGATAACAAAATGTGGAAAAAGTGAAGCGCCATGAATACTTTCCAGATAAGCTGTAAACACACACTGACGATCCAGTGCCTCGACTGCTGGTGACAAGGGAACCAGCCAACAGGAGCAGACAGGACATGGACGGGGCTCTTCCCGGATTGATATGTGTCACTATGACAGCAGGTGACACGGGGAGACACCCACGTGCCTGGAGAAGGCAAAGCTTTCTGAAAGTCTTAAAAAACTTTTAAAAAACACGTGCACTGGATCAGTATGATGATTCTTCCCTTTTTATGGTGTCAGTCTGTGCATTACAATGTAGGAAATATTTGCCAAATACAATAATTTACAGTCTTCCTTCTTTATTCACGCCACTATTATTTATGTGCATCCGTCTACCTATTTGTGTGCTAACAAGATCACACAAGTGAAACATGGCGTAAGTAGAAGATTCCAACAAATTTTTCATTATAATTTTATCTACATGAGTAGGGAAAAGCTATTTTTTTATTTTATTTTTGAAATAACTCACATATGTTTGCTCTGAAGAAAGCCTGTGATGGCTAAAATGTGTTATTATGTTTTTACTGTGATTAAAAATTAGTAAATGAAAACATAAGTTTTTGTTGTTGAATTTTATTTTTTACTCTCAGAAAATAAGTCACTGCAGCAATTAGCACTCTTGCCTCACAGGAACAAGGTTCTGGGTTCAATCCCATTACTGTCCAGTTCCCTTATATTTTCCTTTCCTCTCATTATCAATGCACCTAATGAAGGTTCTTAAACATTGTAGATCTGGACTTGTGTAGGGAGGGTGTGTGTGTGTGTGTGGGGGGGGGGGGGGGGGGGGGGGGGGTTGCTGAAGCCTATCCCAGCAGTCATGGGGCATGAGGCAAGGTACACCCTGAACAGTATTCTGGTCTATCACAGGGCCACATATAGACAGACAAATTCATTTACACCTCCACAAGGGCGCAATTTAGAACTAGAAATTGGGGGGGACAAAGTGCGAGGCCCGCAGGGCCGAAGCCCATAGGCGGGGGGTCTGGGGGCTGCTTCAGGCCCCCAGAAGCGAACGGTTTCTAGATAAGCTCAGATGCATTCTGAGCATCCTGAACAGTAATTTTAATGTTTTGAGAAGACCATAAAGTGGACACCATTTGACTTACACAATTTGAAACTGTGGATATAAGTACTTTATTCTGAAAATAGCCAGCCTTGATTTTATTAACATCCTGGTGTAAATAAGGTATCACCACATGTGTAGAACTCAAAAAGAATGATAGGTTGAGTTTTCATTAAAAAAAAAACAACTGCAATGTGGTAAAATGTATTCATAAATATGAAAGAACAGGCTCTTAATAATTATTAACTATCGCATACTGTATTTTTTTTCTCAAGATTTGTTTTTGCATAAGTTTGAATAAACAACAGATGATAAGTTTAGGATAAATTACTTATCATGAATTTAATTTTCGAAGTTGCACTAATGACAACACTCATACTGAACATAATTTCGCTTGCATAGACTGATTTTGGAGATCAAGCAATAATTGCAGATGGGCTTTCTGAGGTCCCAGATAGCTTTTCTGATTTCCTTTTCTAACTTTCAGAATTTAGTAAATTAGCATATGGTCCATTGATACTTATGTGTAGACACTAGTCCCTAGAGGCAACTATTTTTGGTTTCAAATCTGGGCAAATGCAGTCCCAGAAAATTCCAAATGTGACAAACAAGAAACAGGTGTAAGTCAATGCTGCTAAAAATACAAACTTGCAGAAACAAAGATACTATTCTGACATGGTTTTGCACATAAGACTGACATGGTTTGCACATAAGACTGGCATAGCATGTTTCAATTCACATATATGTCAGAAGGTGGGGGGACATACCATATTCTGTCCCCCCTGGTTGAAAAGGTGGAGGGGGGGACATGTTCCCCCTATCCCCCACCAAATTGTGGCCATGCACCTCCGGTCAGTTTAAAGTTTACAAGTTGCCCAACCTGCATGTATATGGAAGCAGGAGCACCCAGAGGGAACCCACGCAAACATGGGGAGAACATGCAAACTCTACACAGAAAGGCCCCAGGTGGGATACGATCCCATGACCTTCTTGCTGTGAGGCAACAGTGCTTACCACTAATCCATGTCATCCCAAATCAACATGCAGATCATAATAATCTGAATTTCAAATTTTATGGAATAGAGACAAATGAATGCAATGCTAAAATACCATCGGCCATATGAGCATTGTGTTCTTCATAATTTGCAGTTGTTTAATTAATTATTGAGCCTATATTGTCTTACGTACAATTTGTACATGTACAAATCAAATCATTTGTTCATGTTGTGCAAATCACGGAATATTTATAGATCACCCTCTGTGCATTTGCAGTCATTAATGAGACAAATTTAACTTCATAGGATGTTTGCTGGGTTCAGTTCCCACCTGTGGCCTTTCTGTGTGGAGTATGTATGTTCTCCCCTTGTTTGCATGGGTTTCCTCCGGGTACACATCCAAAGACATGCAGGTTAGGTGGATTGGTGATCGCTTCCGGTCCGTAGGTGTGCGTGCGGGTGTGAATGTGTTTGTTTGTCTATATGCGGCCCTGCGACAGACTGGCGTCCTGTCCAGGGTGTACCCCGCCTCATGCTGTGACTGCTGGGACAGACGGACGCAATACTCGAAGGCCATATTTGATGGCCTCGGGTAAAAATGGAAAAAAAAAACAAATTAAAAATTGTCGTATACAACTCTCTATTATGTCAGACAGTGTGAATTGGTGGCCTAAAGTTTACAGAAGCAGCCTGAAGGCTATAGATTTGAAGTGTTGCCTGGACAGGGGCAGCACCCATCAGTGTGAAGTGGAGAACAGTCTACGACTCTCCCTGGACTTGCTCTCATGGACTGGACCTGTGACGTACCGGTGCAGGCTACTTTCCCAGCCAGGGCTGGTGCCAGTTTACAGCTGGGTAGACTGGGACCATGGAGATTAAATGTCTTGTGCAAGAACGCAGTCAGGTAGTATGAGCAGGAATTAGATCCAGGTCTACATATTGGTAACTCAACTCCTTATATCAGTGAGGTAGCTGCTACAAGAAAAAGGAAAAGTCTTTGAAACAACTGAAACACTTGATAATTACTAATAGTTGCTTCAGACTAATGAGACCTCCAAGTCCAAATTCCAATCGTCTTACTGCAAACAGTTGATAAAACTCATTTTAAATATCAAGATGCAACATTTAAAAGAGCTGTATGTTGGTGATCTATTTCAGTACACTATAAAACCTATGCACTTTAACATGCACTTGTATATCATTAGCATGCAAATACTAGACCACTGAACACAAAAGGTAAAGTTTCCGCTCATGTATGCATGTAAACTTGTGTGTGTTGGCTTTTGTGACTCACTGCATGTGGCCATTCTTGCTAGCAGGTGTGCGTGTCCAACATAGCTGTGAGGAACTCCTTCAGCGACTCCCTGTTTGTCAGCTGGCGAGCGTTCTCAATATAAGCTCTCTAATTGCTCAGAAAATTACGATTAACGATGATTGCAGTTGACACGGGCTGACATTACGGTGACACCGCAAACGCCTTGTGTGCCCCAGCCCTATCCCCCCCAAACACATCCAAATCATCCTGACCTCCCCTCTCTTCCTCGGGATGTTGTGCCAGCTCCCTCTGACCGCGGCTTTGCCCCCGGTGACCGGCGCGTGCCCTCTGCTTGTTGAAGCTGTCCAAAGCAGACATGTCTTACGGTTCAATCTGTTTTGGCATCGCTTCCTGCCAACCCCCATTCATCAGCCAAAACTGTTTGTGTGCCCTGATATACTGTGTGTCTCATACGTGGTCCGCGCACGTGCATACGTTTTCAACATGCATGGTCGATCAAAAAGATGAATCCGTTTCAGTATCAGCGTTCTGTTTTCATGCACTTCCCTCTGCACGTTGAGATAAATAACGCATTTGTGCACACGAGAGTAAAAGTCAGCACATGCACGATTGTGTTCATATAAATCTGCACCATCCCCTGCAGGCCGTGATGTGTCACCTCTTTGTCTCGTCAGTGTTAATGCGAGTGTGGCCAGCCAGGCGTGGAGCTGCGACAGATCAACAGAGGAACCCGTGGCGCCCCGCCCACTTCTCCCTCCCCTCGCTCACCTCTCCACCGAGCACAGGGATTAAATATCATTTCCTGTCCGGGCATCACCCCTGGCATGTGGAATTTTTATTTTATTTCAGGTCAGATCCTGCCCAGTGGGTCCTGGCAGGTGACAGAGGGGCTCAGTGGTGATAGCTGCAGATAACACGGCACCCTACAGGCGCCTGTGGAGACCGTAGCATCAATACAGCCCTTTGAAGCTTTTGTTTTACCTGTGGAACTACACGTATTATCATCCTGGATCAAGACTAAGATCCAGGCTTTCAACAACTCCTTGGACTCAGCCGTCACAAGTGCGTATTGAACCTGTAGAGGCATTCGCTCATCTCGGCAGTGACATTCTGGGTCGTCGGCCTTTGGCATCAACAGCTGCCTGAGAAGAGCTGATGGAGTCATGAGGTTGTCAGACAGAGGTGCTTGGCAACGGCCATTTCTTTGTAGTTTTTAGGGTGGTGGTGCTTCCTGTCTTAAGCTAGTATCTCACTGGGCTACGACAGCCTGTGAACAGCATCCATGAGGAAATTCGAGGTTCGCAGCCGTTCACCATCCCCTCACCTTAGTCACAGGGCGGGGCTCACATGTCGCTTGATTTTTGAACAAACCAAAAAAATAAAAGATTCCAAATGAGAAAGTTAGCGCCTTTTTGCCCATTTTTGCACGATGTTGGGTCTCCACCTTCGTGAGACTTGGATACTAACCAGTGACCTAAGGTGACGGCCGGATGTCTTTAGTAGGGGATCTCTTCAGAGAATTCTTGGGGGATTGCTGGAATGAGTGGGTCATTCAGGTGAGATGAGAAGCATCAACTGCATTGTGAGGGAGAGTCAACTTAGACTTTTCAGACATGTAACGCTTTTCTCTATGTATGATCCAGCATGTAGATACCTCAGTGTTTGAGGACCTCAGCAGCTGGAGAAGGTTGAGGCAACGCCCACACCTGGATGGGCAGATAGATGATTACTTTCAGCTAATGATCATGAATCGATTGACTGCCTGGGCGGGTTCATAGTGTGGTAAATATGGCAACACGTGGTGCCACACTATGATCTGACTTCACCTTTCCAGAACAACATCTGCGGTTACTGGTGTTATGACTAAACTGTTTCTGTTTTTACTTGTCGGTGGTAATGTCATGATGTGCGTCACCTTGTTAGCATAAGGAGGATGCTGCACTTTGTGCATTAATGTTCCAAAATTGGGAAACATAATAGTTGTAAAAAATTGCTGATAAAAAATCACATCTGAAAAAAACGACTTTTGGAGCTAACTCCGCTTGGCCAAATATAAATGTTACTAGGATTAGAACTGGAATACCGCCAACTAGAAGTACTATTGTTCATTTTAGCGCTATTGTCCCAGACAAGAAAGGACGCCCAGTTGACCAAGGTTCTGAAAAACTATGCCAACAGGTTTAGAAAAAGTATCCAGTGTGATGGAAACTGTCGACTCAAAATTTTCAATCTCCCACTAAGAAAAATAAAATAAAATGTCACTAAGCAATTGGTAACTAAGTAAGCCCTCTGTCAGCCCTGACAGCCATACATTACGGCCAAAACAATAAAACTTTCTTTTGTTATTTTTGATGGCATAAATGATTATCCAACACATTCTTTTCTGATTTTTTTCACTTTTCCACATTACAGATATTACACTCAACAAAAATATAAACGTAACACTTTTGGTTTTGCTCCCATTTTGTATGAGATGAACTCAAAGATCTAAAACTTTTTCCACATACACAATATCACCATTTCCCTCAAATATTGTTCAGAAACCAGTCTAAATCTGTAATAGTGAGCACTTCTCCCTTGCTGAGATAATCCATCCCACCTCACAGGTGTGCCATATCAAGATGCTGATTAGACACCATGATTAGTGCACAGGTGTGCCTTAGACTGTCCACAACAAAAAGGCCACTCTGAAAGGTGCAGTTTTATCACACCGCACAATGCCACAGATGTCGCAAGATTTGAGGGAGCGTGCAATTGGCATGCTGACAGCAGGAATGTCAACCAGAGCTGTTGCTGGTGTATAGAATGTTCATTTCTCTACCATAAGCCGCCTCCAAAGGCGTTTCAGAGAATTTGGCAGTACATCCAACCAGCCTCACAACCGCAGACCACGTGTAACCACACCAGCCCAGGACCTCCACATCCAGCATGTTCACCTCCAAGATCGTCTGAGACCAGCCACTCGAACAGCTGCTGAAACAATCGGTTTGCATAGCCAAAGAATTTCTGCACAAACTGTCAGAAACCGTCTCAGGGAAGCTCATCTGCATGCTCGTCGTCCTCATCGGGGTCTCGACCTGACTCCAGTTCGTCTTCGTAACTGACTTGAGTGGGCAAATGCTCACATTTGCTGGCGTTTGGCACGTTGGAGAGGTGTTCTCTTCACGGATGAATCCCGGTTCACACTGTTCAGGGCAGATGGCAGACAGCGTGTGTGGCGTCGTGTGGGTGAGCGGTTTTCTGATGTCAATGTTGTGGATCGAGTGGCCCATGGTGGCGGTGGGGTTATGGTATGGGCAGGTGTCTGTTATGGACGAAGAACACAGGTGCATTTTATTGATGGCATTTTGAATGCACAGAGATACCGTGACAAGATCCTGAGGCCCATTGTTGTGCCATACATCCAAGAACATCACCTCATGTTGCAACAGGATAATGCACGGCCCCATGTTGCAAGGATCTGTACACAATTCTTGGAAGCTGAAAATGTCCCAGTTCTTGCATGGCCGGCATACTCCCCGGACATGTCACCCATTGAGCATGTTTGAGATGGTCTGGACCGGCGTATACGACAGCGTGTACCAGTTCCTGCCAATATGCAGCAACTTCGCACAGCCATTGAAGAGGAGTGGACCAACATTCCACAGGCACAATTGACAACCTGATCAACTCTATGCGAAGGAGATGTGTTGCACTGCATGAGGCAAATGGTGGTCACACCAGATACTGACTGGTATCCCCCCCCAATAAAACAAAACTGCACCTTTCAGAGTGGCCTTTTATTGTGGGCAGTCTAAGGCACACCTGTGCACTAATCATGGTGTCTAATCAGCATCTTGGTATGGCACACCTGTGAGGTGGGATGGATTATTTCAGCAAAGGAGAAGTGCTCACTATCACAGATTTAGACTGGTTTGTGAACAATATTTGAGGGAAATGGTGATATTGTGTATGTGGAAAAAGTTTTAGATCTTTGAGTTCATCTCCTACAAAATGGGAGCAAAACCAAAAGTGTTGCGTTTATATTTTTGTTGAGTGTACAAGGACTGCTTTCTTCCACCTGCGAAATATAGCGAAGATTCGTCCCATCCTCCCTCCCCCCCGTCTACATATATAGTAATGGTAAATGCCACACTGGCAGAACCATTTATGAACATTAATACACATATATGCAATTTATTCTTGCAAGATAGAAGGTATGTAGTGCGTGAGTGAACGTGGTGTGTGTGTGTGTGTGTGTGTGTGACCCCCATCCACCCTTCCCGATCAGCCTTCAACATCCTACTCAAAGCCAACCGACAGCTTCTATCAGGAAGGGCTAACTACCAAAACAACACAAAGACAGACAAGAACGAACGACAAGTGGTGAAGACAATAACTGTGACGTGAGACACTGAGGAGACGGAGCCTCAACCATACAACCTACCAGGACAAACAACCACACATGAACAAACAGTGACAGCAACAGTCTGTTGTCTAATTAGGGGTCTCCAAGTGGTTCAAAATGCTGCTGCCAGATGTTTGACACAAAACAGAAAGTTTGACCACATTACACCCACAATGTCTCTTCACTGGCTTCCTGTCCCTGTGGGATCAGATTTTTTAACGTTCTGTTACTAACCTATAAAATTATTCACAGACTGGCACCTACTTAGATGACCTAATTAAACCATACGTACTGGCCCAGGCTCTGCGTCCTCTGGGTGCAGGACTACTTTGCGTCCCTAGTGTGAATAAAAAGTCTGCAGGTCATAGAGCTTTCTCTCATCGTGGCCCTGTTCTGTGGAATGATCTCCCTGCATCAATAAAACATGTTAACATACTTTTTTTTTGTTTTGTGGAATTTTGTGGAACCTGTTTGAATGATCTCCCTGCGTCAATAAAACAGTCAGATTCCGTAGAGACTTTCAGGTGCAGACTTAAGACGCACTTATTTTCCCTTTTTGTATGGCTAGCATTAGGGATGGGTATCGAGAACCGGTTCCTTTCGGGTATCGTTAAGAAATGATTCGATCCACCGACATCAATAAGCTTTGTGCTTAACGATTCTGTTATCGGTCCTTCAGAGTGGCCGTTGTTTTGGCGGGTGTTTGTCAGGAAAATGATCATTTCTCTACATTGATTACAGACCCTGCAGCGGGTCCTTAATCAACTTTTCTGCAGCGCGGCTTTGCTTTGAACCTTGAACCAATCGAAGCGTGGTTCGCAGATTGAAGCGGTCGATTGCTTCGTTTATTTCTTTCTTTCGCTTAATTTCCCCCCGCTAAAACCCTAAAGAGCATACGTCTGTGAGTATTATTTACCTTTTCTATGTTAAACCGACCTGTTATGGTCTTCTGAAACAGTTGACAGATGTATTTTATAACTTAAAAACGGGAGCGATGCTAACGCGTTAGCGTGTCTATGGCATTTTCAATGTTAAAAGTTAGCATTTAGCAATTGCAGCCGTCATCACGTTCGGGTGCATTTGTTTTCAAATTGTAATATTCCTTAAATTTATTTTTGCTTATATATGAATAATCTAATGATTATTATATACAATTTTAGAGAAAGAGACAAAAATAACCTGAATAGAAACACAACAGAAAACATAATATCAGCTAACATAAATAAATAAATACATACAGAAATAAATGTTTCCTGTGAACACCTAGTGACTCTCACACTTTCATTTCATCCCTGTCTTAAGTTTAATGACTGTTTCGGTCAAACCATATTTTCAGTTTGTTAATTTCTTCAGTGATTTCCTCCACAACTATCTGCCAAACTAGAAAACTGCTGCATCCTAGTAAGAGCAGAATACTACTGGAATGAATTTGAATAAGGAAAGTTGTAATTTTTTTCAGCACTCACTCCAGTTTATTGTCTGGAATAGTCCCAGATTGCATTTCAGAGCTTCTAGAATTCAAACATTTTCGTGCAGGTGGTGGTGGGGGGTAATTTTGGGTTTTATCTTTTTTTTTTGTTTTTCACCACTTTCATCCCTGAATATGAGTTGTGATTCACTTTTGTGCGGATTAAAGTTACTAACTGGGACTGCTGTCTTGTTGCGAGAAAGAAACGAGAATCATCCTCCGTTCTGTTCACACAGCTCCAAACGTTGCGCGGCTCTCTGACAAGTCAAGATAGAATGATAGAATTCAGTCTGAATTAATAACTTCAAAACAAAACACAGTTTTGTTTATTTTTATTTATGTCCAGAGATCAAGGATACAATGACTAATTTCATATTTATTTACTTTAAGACTCAAGGAAATACATAGAAAACCTGTAAAGCCTACTTTTAGTACAAAATTCACGAGGTATCGATAAGGGAATCGATAAGGAATCGGATCGATAAGCAGAATCAATAATGGCATCGATATCGATAAAACCTTATCAATACCCATCCCTAGCTAGCATACTGGCATAGTACATTCAACAAAAATATGAACGCAACACTTTTGGTTTTGCCCCCATTTTGTATGAGATGAACTCAAAGATCTAAAACTTTTTCCACATACACAATATCACCATTTCCCTCAAATGTGTGATAGTGAGCACTTCTCCTTTGCTGAGATAATCCATCCCACCTCACAGGTGTGCCATATCAAGATGCTGATTAGACACCATGATTAGTGCACAGGTGTGCCTTAGACTGTCCACAATAAAAGGCCACTCTGAAAGGTGCAGTTTTGTTTTATTGGGGGGGGATACCAGTCAGTATCTGGTGTGACCACCATTTGCCTCATGCAGTGCAACACATCTCCTTCGCATAGAGTTGATCAGGTTGTCAATTGTGGCCTGTGGAATGTTGGTCCACTCCTCTTCAATGGCTGTGCGAAGTTGCTGGATATTGGCAGGAACTGGTACACGCTGTCGTATACGCCAGTCCAGAGCATCCCAAACATGCTCAATGGGTGACATGTCCGGTGAGTATGCCGGCCATGCAAGAACTGGGACATTTTCAGCTTTCAAGAATTGTGTACAGATCCTTGCAACATGGGGCCGTGCATTATCCTGTTGCAACATGAGGTGATGTTCTTGGATGTATGGCACAACAATGGGCCTCAGGATCTCGTCACGGCATCTCTTTGCATTCAGAATGCCATCAATAAAATGCACCTGTGTTCTTCGTCCATAACAGACGCCTGCCCATACCATAACCCCACCGCCACCATGGGCCACTCGATCCACAACATTGACATCAGAAAACCGCTCACCCACACGACGCCACACACGCTATCTGCCATCTGCCCTGGACAGTGTGAACCAGGATTCATCCGTGAAGAGAACACCTCTCCAACGTGCCAAACACCAGCGAATGTGAGCATTTGCCCACTCAAGTCAGTTACGACGACGAACTGGAGTCAGGTCGAGACCCCAATGAGGACGACGAGCATGCAGATGAGCTTCCCTGAGATGGTTTCTGACAGTGTGTGCAGAAATTCTTTGGTTATGCAAACTGATTGTTTCAGCAGCTGTCCGAGTGGCTGGTCTCAGACGATCTTGGAGGTGAACATGCTGGATGTGGAGGTCCTCGGCTGGTGTGGTTGCACGTGGTCTGCGGTTGTGAGGCTGGTTGGATGTACTGCCAAATTCTCTGAAATGCCTTTGGAGACGGCTTATGGTAGAGAAATGAACATTCAATACACGAGCAACAGCTCTGGTTGACATTCCTGCTGTCAGCATGCCAATTGCACGCTCCCTCAAATCTTGTGACATCTGTGGCATTGTGCTGTGTGATAAAACTGCACCTTTCAGAGTGGCCTTTTATTGTGGACAGTCTAAGGCACACCTGTGCACTAATCATGGTGTCTAATCAGCATCTTGATATGGCACACCTGTGAGGTGGGATGGATTATTTCAGCAAAGGAGAAGTGCTCACTATCACAGATTTAGACTGGTTTGTGAACAATATTTGAGGGAAATGGTGATATTGTGTATGTGGAAAAAGTTTTAGATCGTTGAGTTAATCTCATACAAAATGGGAGCAAAACCAAAAGTGTTGCTTTTATATTTTTGTTGAGTGTATGTTACTATGCTTTCTACCCTTTTAACCCTCTGGATTCCAGGGTATAATTGGCCGTTTTTGACTACTTTTCATTTTACCTTTATAATCTGTGAGATCTTGTCTTGAATACTGAAGAGTCCATTGATGCCTTAATCTGCTACCCTTGTATAATGTACTGAAAACGTTTGACTGCCACAGACACAATGTTTAATTGAGATTTAAGTATTTCTAGTAATGGATAAAGGACTTGGATGTCAAGCTGGAAGGGAAAATAAATTTTATGAATGGCTTTTTGGATGAACAGAGTGCCAGATACAGAGAGGTATAGATATATCTATTCTTGTTAACTCTTATCAGCTTAGAGGAAACCACTGCTACCCATCCAGCACAGCTGACAGTGTTGAATTTCTTTGTGTAAATCAGCTGCCTCTTAGAGGTGATAATGATGATTCTAGCAATGTGTCAGATGATGAATGTGGGCTATTTTTGTTCCTTTATAAGTACACCTTCTGGAAACACAGGCTATGCTGTAGAAAGTCATGCTTCTTAATGACATGCACACAAGCCACAAAATTAAGAACCAAGTTAATGAAATAGACTACTACACAGTTTGCCAATGACCAGGGGCACCACCAGGGACTTTGGGCCCCATGACAAGAAATCTTACTAGTCCACCCCCCATATTATTTTGTCAGTATTACAATTGTATAAGGGGTCTCTCTGGGCCCCTGTCAGTCATGGGCCCCTAGAATCCTTCTCCTTATTCTCCCCTTTTCGGCACCCCTGCCAATAACAGTCCAATGCATTCAACTCCATGTTAGTGCTTTGTGTTTTTATTTTTTGTGTACTTGCTGTGCTGATTAGGTGGTTACTTAGAGCCCCCTTTTCACAACCTGAAGGAATTTGACTTTTGCACATGTAGAAGAAACAGCAATCAGCTAACCTACCTCAAAGTTCCTCAAATATTGGTGACATCATAGGTCCGTGAGTTAAATTTGGTGACTCAGCATGAACAATCAAGAAGAATCAAACATCTCCTCTACAATGGTCAAATTTGTGGGATCTTCACAAAGTTGCTGGACATCATAGCTGGCCTGTACAGAAGGACTGAGAGTGCTGTACAGGGTGGAGACAGAATCTCTGAATTTTTCCCAGTAAAAACTTGCATTTGTTCAGGATGTGTTCAGGCTCTGACACTGTTCAGTGCTTGCGTTGGGTGTTTGTAGGGTTGTGGAAACCAGCAGCTTAGATGCCTTTGTTGACAAGGAAAGATTGATTGACCTTAACTTTGCAGGCTCTGCTTGGATCTTAGCGGAAACAGTGGAAGCCCTGATTATAGGACTTAAGAAGCCAAATGAGAAATCAGAGTGTCTGTGTTTGCTATTGTCCTGAATCAAGACTAAAGCCTTTTACACAGGGAAACTGAGCTTTCCCAATACAATCCTTTACATTGTCATTTTCAAAAAGTGTTCCTTAAACATGGCCAGTGGTGGGCACACTTCCGATAATCCGATAACAGATAATTATTGAAGATAATGTTTTCATTATCGGATTATCTTTTTAGATAAATTTAAAAACCATCATCGGACTAATTATCTTCCAATGAATTACCGTCCGATAAGTTTTAGACTGATAACGTACTAAACTAAGTTGAACAGTGAAAAACATTTTTAAAACTGTTAAAGCTGTTCAGACCTACCTGTTAAAAGTTTCCTAATAAACATGTTGTTCTACCCTCTGCAAACAGAAACCACTCTATCGTCTGTAAGCAAAGGAGAACTGGTAACCAAAAAAAAAAAGTAATTTCCTTTAACACCATACTAATATAATCACAATGTCACCAAGTCATCCAGAGGCATACATGTTTAACTTATGGTTCAAATTTTAACCACTCATTTTAGACAAGTTATTTAAAATTATTGTCATGTCTGAGGTTTATAAAGTGAAAATATCAGATATATGTTTTCGTTTTAAAGTAATGTGCTAATTTTTAAGGTTTTGTGAGCACATGCTGTGCCAGGCAGCAATGCATTATGGGTAGCATAAGGTAATCTCAGACGTTCACGACAGGACAAATGCATTTCAGACACTCTGTTCAGGGTCCACAGATAACAGCATTAACCTCTAGTGCCTAAAACTCTCGTGAATATATTCTCTGGGTTTATAGACGTTAGTGTATTTGCGTTAAATTCCACGCATCTTAAATGTAGCAGACACGGATTATCTGGAATTTTGTTTGACATTTTTTCAAGGACGCTACTGCCATTTACTGGCCAGGAGTGTTCATGGCAGTATTAAACGTCTGGGTACATGGCTGCTCTCAAAGTTTTTGTTATTGTCCATTGTCCGGGCGCTTTTTGTGTGCATATATTTGTTAACTTTGTTTGTAAAACTACGGTTAGAAGTAATTACGACTCCTTATCGGTCCACACGAACGAGGTTGGCGCCATGTTTTTAGTTTTTGTGGAAGTGACGACAAGAGAATAAGGCTCCTGATTGGATAGAATTTTAATCAGTACCGCCACCCAAAGGTTTGGCAGACTAATTACAACACATTTATACGGTTCGATGTGGATGGATTTTTTTTTTTAAACGACGTAGTGTGGATGAAGTTTTTTCCCCAAACTGAAAGGGTAAGATATTCGGTTTTACAAATACCCGACAACATGTGTACATGGCCTTATGTCTGTGAAAGGCACTATATAAATAAATTTACTTACTTACTTACTAATATTGAGTGCACGTTTTACAACATCATAAAAGTTTTAAAACATGCAATTGCGATGACACTTCCAGGGCTCCGTAAAAATGCCTGTTTTTACAAATAAAAATGGAATAGTTTACAAAAGCACATTTATCTTTAAACCAACACACGACACACGTCACATTAACATGTTGGTTTACATAATGGATTACTGAACCAATCACTGTTTAGCACTTTTACCCAGAATGCTTTGCGGTCTGTGTTTGTTACAAAACCTCAGAATTAGTGCCTTATTCAATATTAAAAGATATATGTTATATTTTAACTTTGTACAAATGACAGAATTGACATTAATGGAGTTATTATATCAGTATTTTCAAAAAACCATAAGTCATAGTATGACTTAGCATAAGTCATTAGTATGACTTTATTTTTCAAGACCTCCGCCTGACCGGAGTGTTGAAATTGATAGGGAGTTGGCTGTATGGCTGTTCTTGGTGTGCTTCTGTGGTGGGAGGGTTATTGTAAATAAGAGCTTCCAGCAGAAGCAGAATGTTAAAAGAAAATGATTATGATTAGTAAAGAGTTGATTTTGTGGGTGCTCTCAGGATTTTTCTGTGCTGTTTCCTGCAAGGGGCAGCATGGTCAAACATTTTTGCTTATTCTTTAGGTCTTTTACCGCTTTTGATGCTTTCAAAAGTGATCGTGTTAAAAATCAATTTCAGCTCTTTAGTAACTGCAAATGTTCCATAGACAACACCGGAATTTATCGGTTATCGATTATCTGTAACGTCTGATACATTTTTGGGTGGTTTATCAGTTTATCTTTATCAAAGATAACTTTTCAGTTATCTTATCTGTTATCGAAGTTAATTTTTTGGTTATCTGTGCCCACACTGAACATGGCACTGTTTCCAGAAATACCTGTGTCCACACGGATCCATTGAAACTGCTTGAAAAATGTGTACTACATATGACAGACCTGTATGTGGTGCTGTAATGCTTCCACAAAAAACAACAACAACAAAAGACAGAGAAGAAGACATGGAGCATGCACACAATCGGTGTAAAGAGCTAATCAGTGTAGCAGCAGAAGCTATAACTTTACAAATTGGTACGCAGAGTAAATATAAAGTCTTTTAATCTAACACGTTGTGTGGATTCATCATCTCAGCCTGAGAAAACTATTGTCCACAAAAGGCACCCTTGTTTTGGAAGGTAACATCTGAAAACCTTTAATTCCTTATCGTGGAAATTGCCTGTGAATAACAGGTTTTTAAAGAAGTCCCTTGGTGTTTGCACCATGTCAGTTTCTTAGCCTGAGCCAGAGGATGTTGGCACTTTATCCAACCACCAACAAGAAAAAATAACATTTTAAAAGCTGAAAGTCCTTTCTGTAATTACTTTATTATTTACAGCGCTCCATTTATTCATGATCAGTGTTCACCACAGCCATCATTAGTCTCTTCAGCATTCTGCTAGTGATGAAAATAAACCCCATTAAGGGTCCACAAAAACAAAATGAAATTAAATTTATTTCATTTATACAGCGGCAAATCACAACAAAGGTGCCTCAAGGCGCTTCACACAAGTAAGGTCTAACCTTACCAACCCCTGGAGCAAGCACACAGGCAACAGTGGTAAGGAAAAATGCCCTTTGATGATATTGAGGAAGAAACCTCAAACAGACCAGACTCAGAGGGGTGACCCACTGCTTAGGCCATTCTAACAATACAAGGCTGTGCAAAGTTTCACAAACCTGAAGAAATGGAAAATGGGAAATCAAACATAATAATATAAAGAAGATGAGAAGTCCATTTAGGCATTCCTCATGGTGTCAGTGGGCCTGTTACCACGACAGGGTCACTTTCAAATGCAGACTGCAGCATGCAGCACCTGCTTCAAGCCTTGTATCTCGTTATCAGTCCGGCCCCTTGCGGTTTTGATCCATCAATCCTGCAGTCCTGTGTGACGTCATCCGTACCTCGGACAGAGAGGAAAAACAGCAGAATCGATCGAATGGAAAAAACTACACCTAAGGTATAATTCATCAGCAGTAAGTCGACAGAAAAAACATAGAAATTACTAAGGTGATCACCAGCCTAGCTAAGCTAGGCCTAAGCTTCACTAACAGGAAGAGAGTTTATATAAAGTTGAGGCAGAGACCTGTTCTATTGCAAATAAAAGGACTTTAAAGGGATAGGAAGCATAGTAACATACTATCCATACGAGAGGGACAGTAAATGCGTCTTAAGTCTGGACTTGAACGTCTACAGAATCTGACTGTTTTATTGATGCAGGGAGATCATTCCACAAACAGGTTCCACAAAATTCCACAAAACAACAACCAGAAAAGTATGTTAAATTACATGTTAACATCTCATTCATTATGAGCTGCTGAATATAGAGAGGTGAGGCTATGACATCATCATTTCAGAAAAGCTCCATATTGCTGAATTGTATGTTTTCAGATTTGTCAGGGCCCTCTCAGTCAACACATGAAGCCCACAGCCACCAACCTTGGCGTCATTATGGACTCTGATCTTAAACTGGACAGGCAGGTCAAGGCAGTT
Source organism: Thalassophryne amazonica (assembly GCF_902500255.1). Lineage (NCBI taxonomy): Eukaryota > Metazoa > Chordata > Actinopteri > Batrachoidiformes > Batrachoididae > Thalassophryne > Thalassophryne amazonica. The sequence goes on along the minus strand of NC_047120.1, from coordinate 42,783,753 downwards.
GTTAAATCCAGCTTTTATCAGCTTCGTCTTTTAACCAAAATTAAATTAATTTTATCCTTTTCTGACTTGGAGCGCGTCATGCATGCTTTTATTTCTTCACGCCTGGACTACTGCAATTCACTTTTTTTTTGGAATTAATCATAGTACACTTCACAGATTGCAGTTAGTCCAGAACGCTGCTGCACGCCTCTTAACTGGGAGCAAAAAACATGAACATATTACACCCATTCTTGCGTCTTTGCACTGGCTCCCTGTTAATTTTAGAATTGATTTAAAAATTTTTTTATTTGTTTTTAAAGCTTTAAATGGACTGGCCCCACAATATATTGTAGACCTCCTCCAAATTTACTCCCCAGCGTGTGCTCTGAGGTCTGAGGGCCAGCTCCAGCTTGTGGTGCCTAGGATGAGACTTAAGACCAGGGGGAACAGGGCCTTCTCTGTGGCTGGGCCCAGACTCTGGAACGCTCTGCCTCTCCACGTTCGAACAGCCCCCGCAGTGGAGTGTTTTAAGTCTCGTCTGAAGACCCACTTTTATTCTCTGGCTTTTAGCTCTGCATGAGTTGTATGGTCCTCTGTTGTCTTTGGCCCAGTGTTTTTTTTATTTATTTATTGTTTTATTGTTTATTTATTTATTAGTATCTGAGTGGGTTTATTGTTTTGTATAGTTGTTTAATCATTTTTATGTGCAGCACCTTGGAAACTGTTCTGTTGTTTAAATGTGCTATATAAATAAAGTGGATTGGATTGGATCTCTAGCATTTTTGGGCTCTGAAAATGTCGGCTCCACTTGGACAAAACATTAATACACTACAAAACTTTTGCAGATACACATGAACCTGTCTCCGTGTGGATCAGACCTAAGATCCACGGTTTTAATGACTTCCTGAACTCAGTCATAGTGTTGAACTTGTAGAGACATTCACTTATCTCAGTGGTGACATTCATGCCTCTGGGTACTTGGCCTTTGAGATCAAGAGATGCCTGGAAAGATCTTATGGGGCCATGAGGTCCCTGGACAGATGTGTTTGGTCATGCTGATATCCTTGGAAGACAAGGAAAGTCCAAGTCTTTAGGATCTTGGTGCTTCCTGTCTTACTGTGTGGTTGTGAAACTTGAATATGAATGTGAACCAGTGACCTAAGGTGATGAATAGATAGATGTCTTGAATACTAGGTCTGTTTGGAAGATACTAGGGTATACTGCTAGAATTAGTTTCAAACGAATGTTAATTAGGGAGACTCAGATGAGAAATGCCACTTGCATTTTGAGGGAACGTTAGCTATGTCATTTTGACCATGTGGTGTGTTTCTTGGAGCATGAGCCAACACATAGGTGACCCATGATTGAGGTCTGCAACGGCTAAAGAAGTCCAAGTGAATGCGTGTGTTTCACCAGGCTGTGGGGATGGACCAGTTGTCTGTCTGAGTGGTTTCCATCCAAGACCCAAGGCAGTTCTGTGATGTGTGGATGCTGCAACACTCATCATCACCACATGCTCCAAGTCTTGGACTGAGCTTCAGTCGGCTATGTCCACGGTAAAGATTGTAGTTGTTTACTAGCCTTGGCTTCAAATCATCGGCGTGATGTCATTTGCAGCGAAACGTCTCTTGGTAAGGGTTCAACTGCAAACTATTTCCGCTCTTCAAAAAAAAAAAAAAAAATACAGCCCCCCCCCCACCCCCCCGACCACCACCACCACAGTGGGTGACTGTAGCTGAGACTTTTAACCCTGTCTGTAGTGCAAAAACGTGGGAGGAAAGGCTTAAAATATAGAAAATAGATCAGATGCCAATCGTAGACTTATTCATGAACTGCTGATGTGTCCAGCGTAGGACAACTTGAAGAATGACAAGTCACCTGTGTTAAATATACTTTCATTTCCGCATTCCTCCTCTTTATTTCCTCTGCAAGTGATAAATCTACCACAAAGACACAGACGTCGTGGGTGGATCCCACACATGTGTACATATCAATGAACCTCAAAGTTATTCAGTGGAAGCCTTTTGAGTCACATTATCTTTACTTGAGGCCAACGAGCAGTCATCATTAGATCCACGCAGCACGTCTATCCACTCTGCAGCACTTATCTGTTTAATATGTGGGTTGTTATGAATTCAGAATGGCTGAATGGAAAGTTTGCATGTACTTATTTTTAACTTCCTGCAGTGACTGCATAATTCCAATGTGCGGTAATTTACAGACATAACTCTCTCTCCCTCACTCACTCACATTAATTCTCGTTTATTCATTTTATATACTCACTTATTCCAGTTAAGGGACACAGTGGGGGGCTGGTGCCTATCCTAGTGGGCATTGGGCAAGAGGTTGGGTACACCCTGGACAGGCCTCCAGTCCATCGCAGGGCCAACACATATAAACACTTTCACACCTACAGTGAGGCAAATAAGTATTTGATCCACTGTCGTTTTTGCAAGTTTTCCCACCTACAAAGAATTTAGAGGTCTGTAATTTTTATCGTAGGTACACTTCAACTGTGAGAGATAGAATCTAAAAAAAGAAAAAAGCAAAAAATCACATTGTATGATTTTTAAATAATGAATTTGCATTTTACTGTATGAAATAAGTATTTGATACAATAGAAAAACAGACCTTAATAGTTGGTACAGAAACCTTTGTTTGCAATTACTGAGGTCAGACGTTTCCTGAAGTTCTTGACCAAGTTTGCACACTGCAGCAAGGATTTTGGTCCGCTTCTCCAGATCTTTCAGGTTTCAAGTTTCAGCTCCCAACAAAGATTTTCTATTGAGTTCAGGTCTGGAGCCTCGGCCACTCCAAGACCTTGAAATGCTTCTTACGGAGCCCCTCCTTAGTTGCCCTGGCTGTGTGTTTGGGGTCATTGTCATGCTGGAAGACCCAGCCATGACCCATCTTCAATGCTCTTATTGAGGGAAGGAGGTTGTTTGCCAAAATCTCAAGAAACATGACCCCATCCTTCCTCCCTTCAATACGGTGCAGTCATCCTGTCCCCTTTGCAGAAGAGCACCCCTAGAGTATGAGGTTTCCACCCCCTTCCTTCATGGTTGGGATGGTTTTCTTGGGGTTGTTCTCATCCTCTAACCATGGCGAGTGGAGTTGATACTAAAAAGCTCTATTTTGGTCTCATCTGACCACATGACCTTCTCCCATGCCTCCTCTGGATCATCCAGATGGTCACTGGTGAACTTCAAACAGGCCTGGACATGTGCTGGCTTGAGCAGGGGAACCTTGCTGCCCTGCAGGATTTTAAACCATGACGGCATTGTGTGTTACCAATGTAATCTTTGGCTGTGGTCCCAGGTCATTGACCAGGTCATCTCATGTAGTTCTGGACTTTCTCAGAATCATCCTTACCCCATAAGGTGAGAGCTTGCATGGAGCCCCAGAACGAGGAAGATTGACAGTCATCTTGTGTTTCTTCCACTTTCTAATAAATAATCATAACAGTTGTCTTCTACCAAGCTGCTTGCCTATTGTCCTGTAGTCCATCCCAGCCTTGTGCAGGTCTACAGTTTTAGTCCCTGGTGTCCTTAGACAGCTCTTTGGTCTTGGCCATGGTGGATAAGCTGGAGTGTGATTGTGTGGACAGGTGGCTTTTATACAGGTAACAAGTTCAAACAATTAATACAGGAAAAGAGTGCAGAATAGGAGGGCTTCGTAAAGAAATCTTAAAAAGCCAAAATTGTTGTTGGTTGGTAGGTGATCAAATACTTATTTCATGCAATAAAATGCAAATTATTTAAAAATCATACAATTAGGGAGGGGTGTTATTTCAAAAAAATTGGAAATCTATACATGTTTGCATGGTATATGGAAATATACACGGAATAAACCATAGCAGGATAATTTTGGGTCATTTGGTTCCAAAAACCCATATGGACGGAGCGTTTGAAAATTTCAAGTAACACGTGTGTCGTATATGTGCTGTTGACGTAGAAAACCACTCTGTTGCTTATAAATAATTCATTGTGGCCATGTCATTCTTTACATGTGATGATTATACTCAACTGATGTTCCTGAAATAAAAACTACATAGATTTTGTTTGTTACAATTGATCGTAACATAGGTACTGAAATTAGGTTTTTTGTCATTTACTCTTAAAAAACACCAGATAGGCTTATTGTTACTTTAGAAGTTGAATATAAACTTGGGGTCGAGCAACATTTGGAGCCAAATTTCAAGTCTCTAGGTGCAGCAGTTCTCAAGATATGACATTTTCATCGATATTTTAGGCAATTTTAGACCCCGATATCTTCACTGGCTCATACAAACATTTATAGATTTTCAAATTTTTTGAAATAACACCCCTCCCTAATACAATGTGATTTTCTTTGTTTGTTTGTTTTTTTTAGATTCTGTCTCTCACAGTTGAAGTGTACCTACAATAAATATTACACACCTCTCCATTCTTTGTAGGCGGGAAAACTTGCAAAACGACAGTGGATCAAATACTTATTTGCCTCACTGTATCTATCCTATTGTTGAGGCTGTATTTCTTGCTAAATCATATCAGCACAAAGCACTTAGGCTCTACAGTGTATTTATTATCCAACATCACCAACGGAGTCCAATTTATAGTTTACTTGGAGCATTCTGCCGCCATTGAACTAAAGAGGCCACTTAAACCGCTGCTGTCATCTAAAAGTTTTTGCTTTGCTTCCAGGAACTCTAGGTGATGGCTGCTGGGTGCTTCTGTCACTCATCCAACCTCGGCGATGAAGGTGTGGCGGAAGAGGCGGCGGCGTCTGTGGTTGTTGGGGACGCGTGATGTGTTGTGACAGCGGAAGCCGGGGCTGGCGGGCGGTCACCATGCGGCACCATATTGCCGGGCTCCCCGGGGATGAGGGATCAGCATGCCAGCCTTGCCAAGAAGTGCTAATAGGCGCAACACGTCTTGCTTTCACACATTAAGGCAAGTGAAGGGTGACAGATCAGAGCTGTGATACTGCTGCCTGTAAGAGGGGGGCAAAAAAAGGGCCATGCCACTCGTTTGCCAGACAGCGGAGGTTAATGATGAATCTGAGATGAGCAATACGCCTACCAGTTTCCGAGCTGAGACCTTCCCAGAGAGACGTCCCTGTCTCTCTCTCTCTCTCTCTCTGTGGTGTTGGACTGATACACTCGCAAATACTCCATGCCCGTATATAGAGGGGGTTCAACCGACACCCCCCCCCCCCCCCCCGAGAATTCTGATTTTTTTCTGATCTGGATATCAACGTTATGTATTTTCTTTTCATTGATAATAAGCAACAAGCACTAACTGTTACACAGCTATTATCACACACCCTCAAGTTTCAATTTCCTCTGCCAGAGTAATCCCTTAAGTGATGAAAGGGGAAACTGCTAGATAAACTTTTCCCATGGCGGTTGAGAATTTTTGCTTTCTGGTCCCTATCCTCCTCTGATATCACACAGATTAGTAGGCTTGTAAATACCCATGTAGACATACAATTACACTTGTCTGGTTTGTAAAAACATGTTTGTATGTATAAGCTGAGAAATAAAGGGAGCTTCTCCTTCCTGTTGCAAATACTGTAAAGGTGCAAATATTCGCGTGGGATTTATTATGCAAATTTCGCGAGTTAAACAAGGTCACCAAATTAAATACCGCTATTTTAATACATAACGTACATATACATACATATTCATAATGTAAACGCAAATATTAATACCGCTAAATACGAGTTCTGTTAGAAAACTATCCGACTTTTTTATTTTTTGCAAAAACTATATGGATTTGAATCATGTGCGCTTGCATCAGCCAAGCTTGAACCTTTGTGCGCATGCGTGAGTTTTTTCACGCCTGTCTGCTGAGTCATTCGCAACCGACAGGCAGGTATAAAGTTTGCATTAATGTTATCTTGGTTCTTCCTGGGTGGTTCTTATGGCAACTGATCCAATCCCAAGCAAGGACTATTTGTATATAAAAATGTATTTCCTAAAATGATACATTTTGGGTTTCAAATGAAATTTATGTAGCTTTTTACCCCTCGAAATCCTCAAAAAGCTTCTGCTTCAGGGGGCTTCGCCCCCCTTAGCTCCCCACGAGGGCGTTGCCCCTCGACCCCACCGGGGGCCCTGCAGCCCACTGGACCCCCAACTCAAGGATTTGAACCCCCCTTTTCACATTGCTATATACGGCCCTGTACTCACCTCCAATAATATAACAAACTGTAAAGTTCCTCATGTTGAAATGAGATCAACACTCGGAGAAGAAGCGAGCCGTTTGACCCGACACGTTTGTCACACGTCTTACCAGAACTGACGTGGACTGTTAAACTGTTCAACTGTTAGTGTTCCAGAAAGGCCACCATGCCAACCTCTGTTTGAATATCAGAACGAGAGATCTGAGCCTGGTTTACTTCTTCATTTTCTTAAACGTGTTGGTGCACAACAAAAAAAGGTGCTAATTCATGCTGTAAACAGTTGTGGCGCAATACATGAAGCCACATTTATGAGAAATGCAAAAGTACTATTCTTTTTTTTGACATTTAGTAGTATACAGTCCGTGAGGCCCAGTGGGCTGCTGCCCCGCCCCAAATACTGTAAATGAGAGTATAAGAGTTACTAGATGGGACGCCAGTCCATTGCAGGTGACTCCCCCAGTCAAGGCTGGTACCCACTTACAGACACTTCCAAACTGAGTGCTGTAGTAAAACCAGCAGATCACTGATGTGTTCAGTGAATTTGGTGACACCACACCTGAATTTATAGAATATTTTTTTGTGGTGTCTTGTTTTACCACTTTGTAGACGGTACCTACACTTCCATTTTTCCGCCTCAGATTGTTATTTTCCAGATCAGAGGATGGCTCATATGGATATAAATAAGGTTCCTGATGTTAGAAACTAGTGTCGTTTGTTTTTCTACATTTCTCTTCAGATTATTGCGCCATTTACCAGAGGGGGAGGTTCCTCTGTGAGTTTGACAGGTGGACCGTCTCAGTCAAAATCCTCCCCTGATCACACTGTCTCTGGAATTTTTGTGGTGATCAGGTTTACGATCAAGATTTCCTGCAGTAATCCGTAAACTGAAATCCATAAACTACTTAAACTGAAAAAAAAACATATACATATTATGAATGATATTCCAGTTTTGCGAGACGCGCGTTCACATTTTGAGAGATTTTTTCAGTATTCACGTTTTGCAATTAACGGTTTGTGGATAATTCACGATTTGCAGCTGATTCACATTTTTTCTTTGTGATAACAACCTTAGTATCTCCAACATGTCACCATCAATAGTGTTTCAAACATTTCAAAACACTGAATCATTTTCCAAAGTGCTTACGTAATTCAGTGTTTAAAATCATTTTCTGAATTTTTTTTTCCAATTTGTGTTTTGAGTTTTCTTTGAAACTGAATCTTTTTGATGCGATTGTTTCATTTGGTTTTGCAAGTTGTTTGAAACAGTAAATCATCATGTGAAAAATTGTTTTATTTATTTAGTTATTACCATTTTGAAACTGAATCACTGAAAAAAATTAACAAATCTGTACCACCAATTTGCATGCAAGAAGCAGTTAAAGGATTTTGAAATAATGAATCACATTCTAAAGCAGGTATTTAAGTTATTGCTTTCAGTGTTTTGAAACAGTGAAACATTTTCTGAACCGAGTGCTTTTTTTTTCATTTTGAACATTTTGAAACAATAGTGCATTTTATGAAGCGGCTGTTTCGTTTAATATTTTGAATATTTAGAAACTGAAATATTTTGCAAAGTAATTGGTTCAGTCATTGATTCAGCAGTTTCAAAGCAGCACACTATTTTCTAAAATAATTGTTTTATTCAGTTTTTTAGTGTTTAGAAACACCGAATTACTTTCTAAAGTAGTTATTTTATGTGATGTTTCAAGAACTTCAAAACAGCAAATAATTATTAAACAAATAAGTGATTTAGCATTTTTAGCTTTTTGAAAGGGCAAATTATTCCCTGAAACAATTTTTTATTTCATTGTTTTAGCTTTACAAACACAATGATTCACTAATGTAATATTTGTTTTATTCTGTGCTTCAGAGTTTCGAAACAATGTACAGCAATGAAATTTACATTTTTTTAATGATGAAAAACATAATCGTTTTCTGAAGTAATCTGTTTATTTGGTTCAAAATGTTACTAATGCTAGAAACACGATGATTTTCTCTTTTTTTTTTTTTTTTGTGGGGTGGGGTTATAACCCAATCGTACCTCCTCCTAGTTATGCCCGTGGCAAGTTTGTTTTGGATAAGGTGTTTTGCCCTAAATAAATAAATAAAATACTCATTTAAACATTGAAAAATGAAATTTAGCATGAAACTATGAAACAAATAGCAAAAATTGAGGAAGTCGTAAAGGACAAAAGCTATTTTCCAGTATTGTGTTTGTATGTATCTTTCGCTCACTGTCAATTTTTTTTACCACAACACCTTGGCATATTAACCTCTCCACCTTCTCAGACATGCAGGCCATTGTTTTAATGACATTAGTCCCACTCTCTGTGTCACCTCACCATCTATCCATCTCACATATCCATGTGCAACCACGCTGTATGTTGTCTGGCTTACACAGAGGGTTTCGATCTGCATGCTGGGCCCTCTGCCAGCCGACTGAATGAGCACATTCTCACTGGGGTGTGTGAGACACACACACACTCACTCCTCCAAACAGCAGGCATTGGATTTGTGTCAGATTAGCTGCATCGCTGCACATAAATGTCAGGCAGCAATCAATATGACAGTAGTGATCAAGCTGTTTGATCCTTCAATTTTCACAGAACTTTTATCGGAGCCGTTGCGCAGTTCATCCTCGGGTGGCGAAGAGTTGCAAATGTTTGCTTTCGAGTGTTGAACAGTGATGCAAACCAGCCAGTTTCTTTAGCTGCTGCATCACGTGCAGAAATGTGGCACAGCACTGACATACTGACTGATTTCACAGTCCTCTGTGGTAGAAGTCTGTGCTGCAACAACTCAGAATAAGACTCTGAAAGATGACCGAAGACTGGAGTGGTGGCCTGAAGTCAATCGTGATGTGTGGTTTATGTGGCCATCTAGTGGGCTGGTGAAATACTTCCCACACTGACACATAATTACTTCCACCAACAAAGATAAACAGTTTGCATCACTTTTAACAAAAATTGGAGCACCTTTAACCTTTGACCCCGTTGCAAACTGAAATTAACCTTTGTCACCATTCTTGCTGTTTTTACCCCATAACTCCATAACATTCAGTCACAGATAGTCCAAACTATATCTTTTTGGAATCTCTATACCTTTTTGGAATCTTTGTGATCAGACAAATAATGTGGTATAGTTTTCAATATGATTAAAGCATCTTTTAATTTTGACCCTGATTGCCTATTGAAGATTCAAGTGTGTCAATCGTTTTTTTCAAAAGAGTAACGTCTGAGGAGAACATGTGCCAATTTTGGTGCTTGTTTCCTGAAATGAACAGGTGGCACAGCTATCTGCTCCGTTATTTTGATCTATATTTTGTATTGTATTTTATCTTATGAAAAGCCACTTCTAACAGGACTTTGACCTTGAAAATTTCCAAGGTAAAAAATTGTGGAATTGGAAACTAGTGTTGGCAGACGTTTGCAGCCTACAAGCGCGGTGCTCTAGTTTGAATTTAAAAAAACAACAAAAACAAAACACTATTTTCTGCAAAGACATTTGACCAACTACGTATAATTCCTGTTCATATTTATGGCTTTAGTTTTTGAAAAAGCCTGCCAGGTTTACAAAAATATAATTAGGTGCATACATGAAGCTACTCATTTACACTACAAGACTTACACTACTCACTGAGTTGCACTGAGTAGTGTAAGTCTATATTTAAATCGGATCACATCGTACACCATTTCAGGCACCTCTTCAGGTTGGAGGGAGAAAAAATACCCAAAAAATGAAAAATGCTGCAGTGATGCATTTTCAGATCTTGAAGAATCACTTTATCTCTGTGCTTGTCACTTTAAATGAAAAGGTGCTGCTGTTTGCCCCGCCCCTATTCTTTATATTCCTCCACAGATTGCAATGATAAATCCTAAAATTCTAGTGTGACAGATACTAACAAATAAGGCACATATGCCTGTCAAGAGCTTTGTTTTTACTTGTTTCAAGGAATCTTGCTAAGTCAAATGTACTTGTTCTGTTGGCAGAGATTTTTGTTTAGTTTAAATTTTATCACTCTCCCCCCTATTTTTGATTATTGACTGATTGCAGTGTGTGAATGTGTCTCACAGAGCAAGCAGGAGACCATATATGGGCCTCTTTGACATAGGTCACAGATATGCAAAACAAGCCATTTCAGGTCTAATTTTTGTTTAACGTAGGAGAATTTTACGTGCAAATGCTTAGAAGTTTTAGAAGGCGAGGACACTTAATATAAAACCCTGACCACAGTGAAATGTAAAAGGAAGAAAAAAATTATTTTGCACAAGATAACTCCTTTAAAGTGAATTCCTCAAAGAATAAAATTCCTTATTGAGGAAAAGGGGGGGAAACACCTTTAAAGTTTACCTGTAGTGGTGTGATTTTTCTCAGATTCCCTTTAGATTTGAAAAAAAGTTAATGCGGTGAAAAATCCAAACACATCACTTGTCATCGTACCTCCAGGAAAAATCAAATTATCTGTCGTATAGTCTCTTATTAGTAAAAGCTGTCAGTAGTAGAAACACCACAACACAGAAAGAAAACACATCAATGTTCACCACGTTTGTTCCCACCTACACCCACAAAAAGGCTGTTAACTCCTAATTATTTTTGAAGAGAAAAACTTCAATTTGACCTTTTGACCTTGAATCAGTGCGTTTTCTCATAACTCGCAGCAACAGATGACACCGAAATACAAGAAACAAAGTAGCTAGAATTATTGGAAGTAATTTAATTACCCAAAAAGCCACAGGTTTCTAAGAAGTGTCTGAGAGTGGTTGTACATGTGCATGTTTGAGAGGTTTTGTGTGTGTGTGTGTGTGTGAGGAAAGAGGAGTTGGTGTTTTTGATCACAGAGCAGAAAGGTGTGTTTTTCATCACTTATTGACTGGGAGCGTGTGGTTTTTCTCTCTAAACTCTCCCTGCATGCATGTAGAGATGCTTATGTACGTTTACCGGGGTTTGTGGTTTTGCGGCCCGGATGGGTGGGTGCATTTTATGTTTTCCTGACAATCTATGCTTTGTAGTTTGTGACACAGGGCAGAACACGGAGGAAACACATCTGATGAAAAGCTCATGGCTGAAGGAAAGCAGTAAACAAAATGCCTTTTGCTTCACATTTTACTAATTCATTTATTATTATTGGATTTCTCATTGATCAGTCAGTAAGTCTTCAATATTGAGAAATGTTTGAATTTGGTAACAAATTCTTGAATGTTGTAACAAATAAGCAACAATATCAATAATAATATAAAGACATCTATCCAATTTCTGAACCCCCAGTTACGGGCCACAAGAGGCTGGAGCCTAAAACACAGTCATACTAATAATATCATACACATCACATCATAATTAGGAAAATAATAGTTTTCAGGTTATGAGCAATATGATATGTACTCAACAAAATAAGGCAAACAAATTAAACATTGCTACATAGACATTATTCTGTTTAAAAAAAACGATAAATGAGCTTTTTGATCTGCAGTTGTAACTGTACAGAGTGACGATGGCTCAAATAGTCTACGACATAAAGCTGTGATGTCGTAATGTTTTGTTATTACGTGCAAAGCTGTGCAGAGGTTTAAAGGCACATTTAGTGTGTGGAGGACACGCTTAAAAATTTTCAGTGAAAAAAGCACATTATTTCTTTTAGGTTGTCTTCTGTAATTTATTCGAAAATTGAGTCACATTTAAAGGTATAGTCCCGTTCCATTTTTTTTTTTTTTTTGTATAATTTAACTCATTCATCTTCAACCACTTACTCCAGTTAAGGGTCACAGGGGGCTGGAGCCTATCCCAGCAGACATGGGGCATGAGGCGGGGTTACACCCTGGACAGGACGCCATACAGACAAACAAACATATACACACACCCTCACGCACACCTACAGATAATCTCAAGTTTCCAAAACCACCAAACCTGCGTGTCTTTGGAGGTGGGAGGAAGCCAGAGCACCTGGAGGGAACCCACACAAACATGGGGAGAACATGCAAACTCCACACAGAAAGTCCACAGGTGGGAATCGATCCCATGACCTTTTTGCTGTGAGGCAACAGTGCTAACCACTAAGCCAGCGTGCTGCCTTCATTTTGTTTCTTACTATTAAAATAAAGGATTAACAATGTTACATCACTAATCTGATTAAAAATCGACCTTGTCTGGAAATAATTCAGGGTTTTGACCCATGTGAGCTAAAATACATCAGACAGATGCCATGGCTCATATGACGTGACTGAGAATTTCCCCAAAATACTTTCACAGCAATAACTTTAGAGGTCATTTTGCAATATATAATTTTGTAAAATACCACAGAAATAAATTAAATGTGGCACCACTCGGCTTGTACTTGTACTGATGATTAAATAAAAGGGAGGAACGGACAGAGGGGGAGGTATCAAACACTACATTTGAATCAAAAACGGGGGTTGTCGGGGTGCCTAAACAATGATCATACTGCTGTGTATTAATACAGTAATATGCAGTAAGTTCTGAAAATAACACAATCTTCTATTTGAAAAATGATTGATTTTAGATTTTCCATTTCTTACATTTAATTAACAAGTTGTAACTCACAACCTGAAAATTAGATAGAATTTAAACAATATATTGTCCTTGTTGTTGTTTGTGAATATTATTCAGCTCATTTAAAAGCAGTACTTGAAAGTTGCTGTAATCTGGTTTGTTGTCAGAGTGAACTTTTGATGTAATAATGACAGCGTGCTGGTGAGACCTTCTGAAGCCTGTCGGGCATTTTCATGCTGAGTTGAGCAGCAGCGTGACGTGTTCTTTGTTCCTTTACAGTCTGCAACCGCAACATGGCACAGCACTTTTTTGAATTTTGCTGTGAAACCTAATTTAAATGTAAACCTGTCCGCTGGCAAACACGGAGACCAACTCATTAGAAAAGCTCACTGTAAAAAAAATAGAAATCTTATGATATGCCACATCTTAAAAAAACAAAACAAAACTATTTTAACATTTACTGTACTGTGGCATATGCAAATTTTAGTTTTGTTTTTAAAAATTACAGATTTTTGAAAAGCAGGTTTCTATATATAAAAAGTTGAGAAATTATGCCTTTTAAAACTCAAAAACAACACCAAAGTAATGTAATAAATATCTACACAAATCTTTAGTTAACCAAATCCTAAGCTTTACAGCCAGCTTTTTTTTTGGGGGGCTACATGTACATTTACAACATAAATAGGTCTTCATTTACATCAATCATTCAGAAACAGATTTTGTATGGTGTAACAAGGAGAATAATAATGAAAGTGACACCAAGACACTGTGACAACTCTGAATTAGCTACGCACTTTAAACCCAAACAAGGTAACAAAACTAAAAAACAACAGCAACAAAAAAGTAACCTGTTAACTTAAAAGTCAATTTTTCAGAGGTTAAATATGTGGAGTCGGTGCTACGTGGACCATTTGATTTCAGTTACCAGGACATAAAATTTTCAATCACTTCTGTGGGATAAGGGCAAAATTCTAAATTAGTAATGTAAAACACACTATTATGTTTACACAACTCAATATTTATTTATTTATTTCTGTGAAAAAGAGTGTGATGGTGACAGTGGTTAGCACTGTTACCTCACAGCAAGAAGGTTGTGGTATCGCTTCCCACCAGGTCCTTTTTGTGTGGCGTTTGCATCTTCTCCTCGCATTCATGTGGGTTCCCTCCAGGTGATCTAAAGACATGTTTCTAAAGACAGGTCTGTGTGTGCGTGTGCGCAAATGAGTTTGTCAACTCTGCGACAGATTGGCATCCTGACCAAGATGGACACTGCCTTTCACCCAGTGACTTATGGGAGAGGTTCCAGCCCCCTGTGAACCTTAATTGGAGCAAACAGTTATAGAAAAAGAATAATTCCAATGATAACCAAGGATCCAAGTCTCACAACCAGAGAGGAAGCACCGGGACCAGAAAGTCATGGAACTACATTTTCCTGCAAAGGTATCGGCATCACCCATATGTGAGCTCCAGCTCATCAGACAGGTTTTCGCAGATCTCAAAGGCCGATGACCCAGAGACATAAGAGAATATTCAACACTTTCATCTCATGCAGACACATTTCTGATGGCTGAGTCCAGGAAGTCATTGAATGCCTGGTTAATAAGAGTGAAAAAAAAAAAAAAAAAAACACTGAAAGGAGAGCAGTGTCTTTTCTGACTGTGTACTTGTGTAGTTTTATGTAGTTCTGCCCATGTTTGCCCAAATTTAACAATTTTGCATTTGTGTGTGTGTGTGTGTGTGTGTGTGTGTGTGTGTGTGTGTGTGTGTGTGTGTGTGTGTGTGAATTAACAATATACATCTAGTTGGCAGTGGAATTGTACTTTAAAATGTATATTTGCATATACTGAAAATATTCAGTTATCTCACCACTAAGTAATCACAAACCAAACTTGTTCCACAAGAAAAAAAAATCCTCTGGAGTCACCAGTGTACATAATACTAAAACCCTCGTCACATATAGCAAGAATGTGCAGGAAGCAGCCCAACACGGCAAATATTGCCACAATCCGACGCAGTCGGAGAGAATAGAGGCGTGGTCAGCAGTGTCAGAACGCATCCAGGTTACCTCGTCTACACTGCATGATGGCATCCAGATTGCATGTCGACAACAGGTAGATGACACAGACTGCTGTCAAATGGCCATAAAAGGTGCGGAAGACTGCCCGATGTCCAAATGTCTGGATGGCAAACACGGGACCAGAGTGGGAGGGAGCGCCGTCTTCCTCACGCGTGAGTGCGCAGCACATGTGAGCGTGGTGCATGTGCGCCCCGAGCACACGCGTGGGGCTGAAATTATCACTCAGCCGTGTGTGTGTGTATGCATAACGCTGCATGAGTATGGGGCGGGTGCATGCGTGCCACTAGACAGCTTGGTGAACGTTTGCTGTCAGTAGGCCAAGCAATCCTATGCATCAGATGAAGCCTTTCCAGTGAACTTTAATTTATTTTTTATTTTTTGCTCACTTCAGGAACACAACACAACTCTGGACACCACAATGGTTGGATTATCACATGGGATTTATTTTTGCATGGTTGATTCCAGCAGACAGCAGCCGGGTGAGAGGATTTTAATCATAGGCTGCAGTCCAGCTCCACGTCCACGTCCGCAGTGTGAAACACTCCTGGACCGCTGTTGGAGATGAGATTCATGTTTATTAATGCTGTCACGACCTGGCACAACAGTTCCATGTCATATCTCCTACATAGTTAGAAGGCGATCATATATTACAGCGGTCAGATCCGTTCAGCTCCGAGGCTGACGCGTGCATTGATGCGTTACTGCGCATGAGACCACAGAGAGGCGCAGCTGCCTGTGGTAGATAGAGATTTGATGGAGACAATAGTTCACATTATTTATGTCACCCATGGGAAGGAATGGACACATATCTGTACTGTAAGGTCTATTATGTATATAACAGCCTGTTCAGATTTGCGGCGGCGTGTGCATAGTAGCACACGGTGCTTTCAGTTTGATAGCTGCTGTTCACATTCACTGTACTTGATAATAGTTCATGATTATTATCATGATGAAGTGTGCCACATACAGGTAAACAGTTCCTTTGCGCTCCGGGGGTCTGGGTGGTGGACATTATTATACGTGGCATGTGCAGGTCATACCATCAGGCTTTGCTATGCCAGATCCATCTCAAGGTTCCCTCATACGCGCTCAAATCGTTTCGAATACTGTTTTGATGCCATTGGAATATGTAAATTGCGGTCAGATGGTGCTCAGACTGCACATGGACAGCCGTCGGATAGGTGTCCCATCTCGACGGCATGAACATGTGCATCACACTCAGGGCCACCGGCCGATTTTATTTATTTTTTTAATATTTAAAAATGTCTTTTAATATTTACCAGCACAACCTTTTTTCAGATGCAGCACCAAAATTGAATGACCTCCATTCCAGACCAAAAACCTTTTCATCAATTTTTATGAAAATAGTTTCATTAATTTTTGTGTAGCGTGACAGTGATTGCAAAGCACAGCACCAACAGAGATAATCATAATGGCCTTGGAGGAGGAGAAGCACAGAGGCATGTTAAAAATTTTTATGGAATGAAAAAGCTGAGAGCTGTTCAGTTTAAATCCCAGTGAGCAAATTCTGTGGCCACAAAATATCAAGTCAGAAAATAACCTGAGTGAACACTAATCATTAAACACTGCCGCTACATATGTCAGGGAAACATTTACTCTCGCATCTGATGTTTCAGTTTATATATTGCTGCTTATAAAGTATATGGGTTTTTTTTTGGAACTCTGTTTTATTGTCTTTTCTTACAATTATTGTCCCACAAAGGTAACAGATACAGAACATATGCATATCGCTTCAATTTATACGTACACTCATCTCCACACTGCAGAAATTATCAGCAAAGACATTGACATATTGGAACCCCTATTCCCATCTCCTCCAACCCACCTACGCACCCACAGGTTCATAGGATATGATGTACACTTGGCCAGCAAGAAACCAACATACATACATATAAATTAGATTAAAAATAGAAAAAAAATTAATGAAATAATACAATAACGTAAATAAAAACCTAAAATAAGAAATAAATAAGTTAGAATAAGAATCAATAATTAAATGAATAATTAAATGGGGGGGGGGGGGGGGTCACTGCTACAATCGATCATGTATCAGTTCCGCCTCATTGTCAAGGGGTTCCTGCAACGAGTTGTAAAAGTCTAAAAAAGGCCTCCATGTTTTAAGAAAGGATTGAGAGGAGCCTTTAAGTGTATATTTTATTTTTTCTAGTTTTAAGAAATACATACTATCCTTAACCCAACGAGAGAAAGATGGAGGGGCTTGTTGTTTCCACCTGAAAAGGATTAAGCGGCTCACCAGGAGAGTGGTAAAGGCTACAACTACATGTGCTTTAGCGGGTAAGACAGCCCGAGATGCCTCTGGAGTTAGACCAAAAAAGGGCACAGATTGGATCAGGATCTAACTGGGTTCCAAACATCTCACTAAAGGCTTTAAAAATGCTTAACCAAAAGTTGGAGAGGTTCGGGCACAGCCAGAACATGTGTATTAGGTCTGCTGGTTGAGCTCTGCACCGAGGGCATAATGGATTGGCGTTCGGATAGATCTTTGCCAGCCTGGCCTTGGTAAAGTGAGCTCTATGCACCACCTTCAGTTGGATTAAACTGTGTTTAGCAGATGTAGATGATGTGTGTATTAGTTTTAAGATGAAGTCCCATTGATCGGCCCTAAAACTATTCCAAGATCAGAATCCCAAGCCTTCCTTAAATTTTCAGTGGAGTGTGGGTTAATGTTCTGGATGAGATCATAGATCTGCGTTACAAGCCCTCTCCGATCTGATTTCAGTTCCAGAATGTATTCGATGTGTGATTTTTTTTTTGGGGGGGGGGGGGCTTATGTTGAAATGAATTAAATGTCTTTTATATGAAGCTCCTTATCTTTAAGTAAGGGAAAAAATGGCTCTTAGGTAAATCATAGGTTTGGGGTAGTTGAGAGAAAAATTGACTTGATCCCTTTGTTAAACCACAGATTGAATGCTGGATCAGTGCAAGAGGGGATGAACATGTGATTTGACCTGACAGGAGAAGGGGGAGAAGGCCCCTGAAGCCAAAAATGTCTTCTAAATTGCACCCAGATTCTTATGGATTGATTAACTATTGCATTTGAGCTCAGAGTATTGCTTATAAGGGGCAAGGCCGCACAGATGACTGAGCCTAGGTGATATTGGCATGATAAAAGCTCCAATTGTGCCCAGTCCTCTCTCTCTGCGGCCGGGTCATTTTCCAACCAATGAATTAATTTCTGGATGTTGCATGCCCAATAATAAGAGATCAAATTCGGCAACGCCAGTCCTCCAGAACACTTTGATCCTTGGAGGTGAGTCTTACTAATATGGCTAGGTTTGTTTGCCCATATGAAAGAGACAATGGTTTTTTCAAGTGTTTTAAAGAAAGATTTTTTAATTGAAATTGGGATGTTTTGGAAAAGATATAAAAATTTTGGCAAGACTATCATTTTAATAAGGTTAACACGTCCTGTTTTTGACAATGGTAAAGAGGCCCATCGATTCATATCCTGATTACATTTATTAACAACAACAATAAAGTTTTTCTTAAAGGTAGCAGAGAAGGAGCGAGTGACCTCAATTCCCAGGTATTTAAGGTCACTTTGAACCCTTTTAAAGGAGAAAAGATTAGAGGCAATTTCATCTGCCTTGGAGTTCAGGGGGAGGAGTTTGCTCTTTTGCAAATTCAGTTTGTATCCGGAGATCTTTTCAAACTGTTTCAAAATATCTAAAATGCAGGGGGTAGATGAGATTGGGTCGGAAACGTACAGGAACAGATCATCTGCATAAAGAGAAGTTTTAAACTCTAAGCCCTCCTGCTGTATACCTTTTAAAGTCCTTACAGTGTCGCAGTGCCATCACCAAGGGCTCAATGGCCAATGCAAAAAGGAGAGGGGACAGAGAACAACCCTGTCTTGTCCCCCGTTTGAGAGGAAAGTAACCAGATTGAGTATTATTAGAGATCACCGACGCCAGCGGGGAAGAGTAAAGCAACCTGATCCAGGCTATGAACTCCTCTTTAAAGCCAAACTTTTGAAGAGTAAAAAATAAATGTTCCCATTCGACCCGGTCAAAGGCCTTTTCAGCATCGAGCGAAATTACTACCTCGGGGCATGTTGACTGGGTCGAGTGTATGATATTGAATAACTTTCTCAAATTGGAGTAAGAGTGTCGGCCTTGTAGAAATCCAGTCTGATCAGGTCAAATAATATCGGGGATCACACTCTCTAGGCGCTTGGCCAACACTTTGGATAATATTTTAAAATCAACATTTAACAAAGAAATTGGACGATATGACGTACAGAAGAGTGGATCTTTATCTTTCTTTGCCAATAGAGAAATTAAGGCCTGTCTCAGTGTCACTGGAAGGGTACCTAGAGAGAGTGCTTCACTGAACATAGTGTGACTGCAGGGCCTTTGTGGCTGGGATAGTGGTGGGATCGAACCCGGATGACTCGCACTAAAGACCGTTCCTCTACCAGGTCAGCCAAAGGGGAATTCCCTGTTAGCCAAGCTAGCAGGAATGTCTTTTCAATCAGGACCCGGGACCTTCATCCTGCTACATATCTCCCCACCATTTTTGACTTTGTCCTGAAGTCACAGGTGCATTTAAGCATGTTCTGTGACTACCCACATCCTGTTTGTGATGCCAGATTGTGACCGCAGGACCTTTGTGGCCGGGACGGCGGTGGGATCAAATCCGGATGGGTCGCACTAAAGACCGTTCCTCTACCAGGTCAGCCAAAGGGGAATTCCCCGTTAGCCAAGCTAGCAGGAACGTCTTTTCAATCAGGACCCGGGACCTTCATCCCGCTACAGTAGATTGAAGAATTGGTGTAGTAGGTGGGCGAAATTTTTGTTGAATTCACACGTATACCCGTCAGGGCCAGGTGACTTGTTATTTTGCATGGAATTAATAGCTGCAACAATTTCTGAAACGGAAATGTCTGCATTCAGTTTAGTATTTTGCACCTCTGACACGCTAGGGATTGTCAGGTTTTTGAAGAAGTTGTGAGCAAGGACAGTTTCACCACTGCATTCTGATGTATAAAGCTCAGAGTAGAACTGAGAGAAAGCTTTATTTATGTCATCATGATCTGTCATTATCTCACCTATATGTGACTGGATCTTTGTGATCGAGCGAGCAGCTACTGCCTGACGGGCTTGCAGAGCTAATAGTCTATTTGATTTGTCTCCCAATTCATAGACATTATGCCTGGCTTTCATAATTAGGTGTGTTGCCTCATCAGTGGTTAGTAGGTCGAATTCAGGTTGTAATTGCAAGCGGTCTTTGTAAAGAACTGGATTCGGGCTTTGAGCATATTTCATATCAATATCTAGTATTTGTTGGGAGATTTCATGCAATTTTGAATGCTTTTCTCTTTTAAGTGCAGAGGAGTAAGATATGATTTGTCCACAAATGTATGCTTTAAGAGTCTCCCAAAGTATGGCAAATGAAACCTCAGGGAAGTTATTTGTCTCTAGGAAAAATTTAATTTGGGATGAGATAAACTCTATGAATTTCTCGTCTGATAGAATAAGAGGGTTAAATCTCGAGATTCTGTTATGGGTGGGGCGGTTTGGAAGATCCAAGTTAAGCTGTAAAACACTGTGATCTGATATAAAAATACTGGCGTATGAACGAGTTTTGACCTTAGGCAAAAGCCTATTATCCAATAAAAAATAATCTATGCGGGTGTAGGTGTGATGTACATTTGAGAAAAAAGAACAAGTTCTAGTGTTATGAAATTTAAATCTCCAAACATCTGAAAGGCCACACTGACACATAACAACTGCTGATGACCTATCCAAGGTGACATCCAATACAAGATTGAAATCCTTTCCTATTATAAGATAACCATTATTAATCTTGGGTATCATCAAAAATAGTTTTTCAAAAAAATTACTGTCATCACAGTTTGGTGCATATAAATTCACTAAGATTACAGGATTGGCAAAGAGCTGTCCAGCCAGAATAACATATCGCCCATTAGGATCGCTAATAACTTCATGAGAGTGAAAGGAAATATTTTTCTTTCTTAATATAGCTGTCCCTCTTGCCTTTGAATTAAATTTTGAATGGAATACTCGACCGATCCAGTTTCGTTTGAGACTGGCAACATTTGCATTACATAGGTGGGTTTCTTGTAAAAAGGCTACATCTACATTCAGCTGCTGCCAATAAGACATGACTTTTTGTCTTTTAACTGGGTTATTGACCCCTTTAACATTCTAGGATATGAACTTGGTGGGATTATCAGTTACCTTTTTATGATGACTACTCCTACCAGTTCAAGAGAGCAGACCCATGGTAAAGCAGGATAGTTTGACGGAAAAAGGGTGTCTGTCTGAGTGATGTGTAGTAACGAAATAAAGAGGGGGAAGAAAAGGGGAAAAAAGGAGAAAACAAAAAGAAGAAAAATTAATGATAACAATAACTTAAATGACAAAAAGTAATGCTCCAACCATTTGCACATAAGCCCATGAAACCTCTCTAGGCATGTGCCTCTACCCACTTTGTGCATAACTTTCTGGCACTTTAAACGCTGTCATTTTGTAAATGTTCTCTTGAAATACTGAAAAAAATGAGTTGGACCGTGATGAACCATTACCATGCAAGTATCCAACCTATAGTATCACAATATTAACACCGCTGACAGGATGAAAACAGCAATTAACCAGCAATAACAAAAGTGGGAGTGTATTATCAGGTGTCATTAAGACATGAGAGCATAACCATAACAAGTCTATGAATATGAATTTTTTTAACCTTTTAAGTTGCTTTTAGAACTTCGAACAGTAGAAAAAACAATGTGCTGCGACACAAGTGTCTGAAAATATGTAAACAGAAAAGCGCTCGGATCATAGCCACTGAGTGTAGACGACAACTTATAGCCAAAATAAACCTCTGGCTATATCCAGCGCGAAAAAACAAAAACAACGAATTAAGTGTATTCAACCGTCACATGTATCTGTTGTAGGTTATATAAGATGTGTCTTTATCTGTCCATTGGCGCGGTACACAAAAATAAATGCCGCTGCGTGGTCTCTTATTCTCAAAGATTACTAGGATATAGGATGATAATCAGTCCTCCATTGTTTGAATCGGCACCGTTATTCACTCACCGGTAAATCCATCAAAGCTGAGCTAGAAAAGTGCAGTGACTCCAGTGTTTTCAGAGGGCCGTCTGTCCTCCAAGAATGCAGCAATTTCAGCCAAAGTGCTGAACTCGTACCTGGATCCATCGGAGTTCACCCGAAGCCAGCTGCATGATATGTTGTTTCGTCTGGAAGCGGTGGATGCAGACTATGAAGGCCCGGGGGCGCCATCTTGTCTTCTCTGGAAGGCCAACCGGTGTGCTGCTCTGTCCACGATCACAGGATGGGGGAAGGCATCAGGACCGAAGATCTCACCCAGGCATGATTCAATGAAAGAGGTCGGTTGCTTAGCTTCAGCTCCTTCAGGTATGCCTGTTATACGGATGTTACATCTCCTGGATCTGTTCTCGAGGTCCTCCAATTTAAATTGCAGCTGCTCATTTTCTTTCTTAAATTTTCCGACTGCAGTTTCCAGTGAAGTGAGCCTGCCGTGGAGATCGTTCATTGAGATTTCAATGGCCTGAATTGTCTGGTTGTGTTTGGCAATGCGGCGTGGTTCGCTGAAATTTGTGCAGTCAGGCTTGTAATAATACTCCTCCATGCCAGCGAGTAGTTTCTGGATGTCAGCCAAAGAAGCCGTCTTCGGGTTGTCGTTGTCTTCTTGTGCGAGGTCATTGCTAGCTGGTAGCTCAGCGGCTAAGTCGCCATCTTGTCTGCTTTCGTTCTCGTGTTCGGGTTTTTTATATTTGGACGTCTTGACCATGTTTAACTTTATACTGTCGACATATACTTAAAAGCAAGCTTCTAAAACAGGTTCGCCACGGTCTAAATAGACAAATAGTGTAATGGATATCAAAGAAATGTAGAATGGTGACGGAGCTCTTCCGACCTGCAACCTACTCCATCGCTCGTCAAACTGGAAGGGCTGGCCGATTTTGACCAACTGTGTGGACTCTTGCAGATGGCTGTCAGAAGGTTTTGGAACTAAAACCCAACACTTTTCGAATGTGGGCCAAATCTACATCCTGACGCCATTCTGCATGATTTTGGCTCTGTGTGATGGGAGTATAAGCGTTTGATGACAGATGTTCAAAATTATACTGTGGGTCAAACTGCAATATGTTGTGCACCATTTGGGCAAAAAAACTTGCCCAAATTGGTCACGTTTTGTGTGAATGACAACTGTGGATGCAGCACAAAATGAAAACATGTTCACTGTTAAGTGCATCACAAAACAATACTAATAAAGTACATATTTCATTACAAAAGGATGGATTTTGTTGATACAAAATCTATGCTTCTACTGTAAATGTGCTCAAATGAATAAACATGTTTTAAGAAGTTGAAATGTATCAAAATATTTTTCTAATTTGGCATCCAGATGTGCATTTTTTAATTATTTTTGCACATAGTATCCACAGTCTAAAGATTTTTGTGCATCAGAAGCTCTTAATATAACCTTTAATATATATGTCAGTCAGGAAGGAGGATGTGAAACACAGTGCAGATGATGACTTCATCATTTGTGGTTTAAAACAAGCCAACTGCAGTCAGAATTCTGTGCAGGTTCTAGTTTATTTATAAGAATATTTACAGACAGCAAGAGAGAGAGAGAGAAAAGACTCCAAATCTTTCAAATGTGTTATGCTGTTGAATGCAGGCAGAGTTATTCCGCCACCACCACACAAATGCCTCAGACAGTAGATTTCTCATTAGTGTCAAATAATGTTGGTTAGCGCTGAGGTCTGTGTGAGCTTCATATTACCCAGGGGAGCAACAGCGTACAAACCACGGCCGTGGTTTTTTGCATGTTAAGTCCAAGGATTCTTTGATCTTTGATAGTTTCTTATCTTTGTGTTAAGCTCCTGGGTAAACCGTTTGGGGTGGGGGGGCTATTTGAACCCAAAGATGGCGGTGAAGCAGCAATTTGCAACAGCAACGAGTGATTAGGAAGTAGGAAGAATATTTATCAGCTGACACTTGACACGTAGAAACCAAGTTGGCTGCCTGAACTGCTCTTGCTTACAGACTCATGATCAGTACAACATCCACCCCCTTTCCCCGAAACCCCCCCCCCCAAAACAAAACAAAACAAAGAAACCCAGGATGATTATGCAGCTTGAACGTAGCCACCATTATAGTGGGGCAGATAAGCGCAAGTACACCAAGGGAATTGTTCAAATTGCCAAACAAGCACTAACATTTCCACGTGTGTCCGCCTTGGTGTATTAATTCATAAAAAAGTTAACTATTAACAAAACTGAACATAGCTACTCACCACTTTCTGATGTTTTTCTAATCTTTGGCTGATGCAGAGACATTAATTTATATGTTTTTGTAATCAAGAATTGATTATTATGTTTTATCTTTAGGTCAACTGCACATGAATGGATCTTCTAATGGTTCAAGGCATGGCGGTTGACGTTTTAACCAAAACTTGGAACATTTGATCGTATCACTGCAACATTAACTGAGTTGCAAAGGTGAAAAAGAAGTCAGCAGGCTGCGGGAATTTTTATCTGCTCTCCTTAAGAGTAAATAAATAAATAAAATTGTCTACTGACTTTAGAGAGTTACTTCCCAAATAATATTTTTAATCTTCACATAAAACACATTCATTCTTTCTTACCCACAGTTAATTACACCAATTGTACATTTGATTTATTTTAGATTTTTAATTAAGAGTCTACAGTTAAATACTGCAATCTTTTAAATGTATTATTTTCATTTTTATATGATATGCTCTGTCTATTTGTATCATTTATTTTTGTTTTAAAATTGTGTATCCTGCTTCTTTCTTTGCTTTAATTTTGTTATAGATTTTGTGCATTGTAGTGTAAGTAGCTCAGTGAATAAGGAGCTAGCCTGCCAATGTGTTGGTGTACGGTTAAAATCCTGCTCACACTACCTCTGTGTGTTCTAAATTACTGTTATTGATTCGGGAACCCATTTCATTTAAAGAAATACACATTTTTGCAACATTTGTGAATATATATCCCCCCCCCCCACAAGTAAGTAACTACAATATTTAGAGTACTTACAAAAAAATGAGTTTCTACAATTTCAAAGTAACAAATACAAAACGTGCCTATGTGCAATATTTACAGAAATGGATAATAACTGTGTTTGTAGTACATGTTTAAATGACAATTCTAGCTTTGTATCATATAGTAAAATAATATATTCTAATGTAATGGAGCGCAACACTCCTGTTATATCTGTGTAGTAAGTTAAACAAATCTGGACATGTGAAGCTCAATGTGATAACTGTGTCAAAAGATGCAACAACAACAAAAAAATCCAGAATAACACAAATTTTGAATTTTAACATGACTAACATTTCTTCCTTGTTGATGTGTCGACCCAATGTCATAGTTGTCTGACAATCTGAACAACATATGCACATATCTGCCCCACTCTTGTGTTTGTGGGAGTCTTCTTCAACCGTACTGTAGCTTGTGCGTTGAAATGACCGCTCTGCATTGCAGTTGCTGCTCACCAACAAGTTGTGGTTAACATTGTTAACCACGGTGTAGGATTTTCCCATGTGGACATCAAACAGTCAAAACATTCTGTTTTTCCAAAGTACAGGAAACATTTGTGTCTAAGAATAAGGAACAAATCTTCAAATTGGCAAAAAAAAAGAAAGCAGTTGAAAATATGATTTCAGTATAAAAAAAAGGTATTCCCAGCCAACAATAAGATTCTGTGCAGTGGCACTGAGTCAAATTGTGTTTGAAAATTTTTATTTGAGAATCACATGAAAGGGATCGTTTTATTCACCTTTTTGGCAACAAATGTAAGTTGCAAGGTGTCTTAAATTGGTTATTAAATGTAGAATGAAAAAAGTTCCATAAAGCTTGAAGTGATGGATCTTAAAACTAACTTATTTGTGACCTGGGAGCTTTGACCTCTAAAACCTGGAGTGTGCTCATGTTGGGGCCAATGCATTTTCTACGCTGCATTCAAGACATGTACTTCTGAAGAAAATGGCAACATCAACAGTAAACGTATCTCCTCTGGAACAAAATAAACCCTTCCACGTCCGTATTCCTGATTAAAATCTGAAATACAAAACTAAAAAAAAAAAAAATAATTCTCCCACTTCCCAATGACAGCACATCTTTCAGGGCTTAAATTTTAAAGTCCTTCACTGGAAAGTAAGTTCTTTCAGCTTCTCCCATTTGCCACAGAAAACCCAATATGGATCTGCATGTTGATTTGTCACAACCTTTACACCAGACACCCTTCCTGATACAATTCCACGTTACATGGGAACACGGAGTCTTAAACTGAGAGCATTCTGACTTCAAAGCAAGCACACTAACCACTTGGATACACGCTGCTAAGCTCCTTCACTGTAATAGGACAATAAATTAGCACAGGACTGCAATGATGGCTCAGTGGCCCATTCAGCTAATTTTTTTAGTCATGACATCAAGGGTGGTTTCCGTTGGATAAACTGTGGCAAATAATGGGTCTCTCCATTGGACAAACGGCTGTAAAGAACAAAACAGTTGAAGCTAATGACTAAGAAAGCTGTTTTTGTTTGTTTGTTTTTTAATATAATAATATATGGGAAATGGTTTTAATATACACTTGACCTGAAACAGGCTATGTCAGTTTTGTGCCAAAACATGGTCAACACATTTATTAATGAGTTTCTTACAAAATTCTGAGTGTACATGTTTATATACCAACACTGCAAAAGTTAATCTGAGGAGCTGGCTTCTTGTGTTCCTGAAATATCAGTTTTGAAAAATGTATAACTTGAAATAATGTCCTCTGTTTGACTTAATAGTTGTATTTTTTCCATTCTTGTTAAATCTGAGAATGTCTAAATGCCAACTAATTTTCCTGAAATTGTATAGGGTTTATGATCAGCTGGTACCTAGTCAATTATTTCCTTTTTGTATGTTCATAAGAAAATCTCAATTCGTTGTTATAATTAGTATTTTAGCTTTATTACCATACTAACCATGAAAGCCACATATGGAATGTTGGTATCTTTGCCATTATACAGTAGTATAGCTAATAAAGAAGCACTGAAGTGGACGTATAAGAACCACAAAGATGATGGTTACTGTATTTGAGGGAAATAAAACATTATATTTCTACATGCATATTAATTCAGGCTCGGTGGGTGATTTTTAGAGCACAAACACCGGATAAGGAATTCAGTGACATATGTCACAAAAGCCTAAAAGGAACCATTTCAGCCTTAAATTTTTGCTGACAGCACATTTGTTTCTCACCTTTGTTCACACTGTTGCAGGTGACTGGTAAAGATATGTGCATGTAAACAGGATGTATATGTGTTGTGAACCCACTTATGTAAGGCGAGTGTGAGTGTCGTGACCTTTAAATAAAGAAATACACAGTGCTGGACTTCAGACACCTTCATGAGAGCAAGTGATATCTCGATTTACAAGATGCAGGTGATGGCTATAAAAATTACATCTGTATCAGGTGGAAACTAACAATGACTCTTGTATTGCATTGTGTGCCGGTTTGGGACGGCTGGATGATCGAGCTCGTTATGTTGAACCAAATCACCCTCAACTTGCAGTGCTGATTTTATTCAGAAGGTTGCGACTGTAGTTGGATAGAGAATTTACTATACAGTGATTAGGAGAAGATAACTTTGGGGTATCGTAGTACTAGTACATAACTTGCATATCATTTATACTTAAGAGTAGTGTTGGGTAGGATTATAATGATTTACAGTTGCTCCAATTTGAAGTTGCTGAATATAGTACACAATGTATTACATACTTGCAAAGTATCTGTCTGTACACTGATTTAAATATTCATTATAATTTTTTTCCCAAAGAAAAACCCCCCAAAGTTTAGAATAAGTGGGAGTCATGATAGAATGATGGTCCTTCAAAATTCTAACCTTGATCACAGTCTGGGGCATAGAAGGGATTCACTGTTTTGCTCAATGGCACTTCAGTACAGTGGAAATTTAGCTGGTACAAGGTGTTGAAAAACCACTCTGCCGCAGTCTACTACATTTTATCTTCTCTGTTACTTCAAACCAGTTCATTGCATGGGTAAGTGCCTAGGGACAAGTTCACAATAAAACTGCACATTAAAAAATAAAACAACAAGCTGACATCAGTGTAACCTTGTTCAGAAAAAAAACCCCAGATAAGAACTGACTGTGACTAAAAATTAAACCCATGTATCACAAACAAGGGTTTGTCACTGATTAAAGCTACAGTGTGTAGGATTTAGTGTCATCTAGTGGTGAGGTTGCAGATTGCATTATGCTGTTGCTGATCACAATTTTGTTTCCCTTCATGTTTTTGATTCTTTGGCAACCAGGATTTGTGCTCCCTTAAGTAATATCTAATCCTCTATGACATAGAGTCTATGTCATACAAATGATGGTTGTCAGACTTGTTACTCTGCCGTAGCAACCAGTAGACAGTGTATAGGAGAGCAAACAGATTCTTATTTTTTTCT
Organism: Thalassophryne amazonica; assembly: GCF_902500255.1. NCBI lineage: Eukaryota > Metazoa > Chordata > Actinopteri > Batrachoidiformes > Batrachoididae > Thalassophryne > Thalassophryne amazonica. Next base: position 42,755,478 of record NC_047120.1, on the reverse strand, counting down.
TCAATTTTCTGCCTATTCAGCAACATTAATTATGTCCCAATTGGGCTACTGTATCAACATGGCGGCCTCCATGAGCAGCCCGCTTTCTCCTAAATATGACAGGCTAACACTGATTTGCTATTTCAGGTCATGATATGAAAGCTATATTCCATTACTGTTAATAAACACTCCGAAATCCTGCACACTGTGGCTTTATGCAAACTTTGAAGATTGGACGTGCTTCTGTGGTTACATCTCCACAAGGGAAATATGGTACAGTAAAAATACCTCAAAAGGTCTTGATATCATGCAATTGATTTTTTTTTTCTTCTTTTTTTTTGGGAAGGTCTGGGCTTTTATGACATCACGCTGTTTTATAGGTCAGATCTCCAGGAAGATCAAGGAGAATCCCACTTGTTGTTTTTTAGATTTATACAGGAAAAAAAGGATCTCATCCCATGGACTCATAACATCAACATGATACGTGTTGCATCATCATTTGTAAAAATATATCTTCATATTTTTTGCTCTTATAATTACACAAAACTAGCAAATTATATGTGGAAATTACACGAGGGCTGCGAACAGATGCATTGTATAGCCTACGCGAACTTAAAGTGCTGAGATACTTAGATTCTTTGAACAGGCTGCAAGCATAAAGGTATATAATCTGACTAAAATATATTCCTCCACGCGTGGAGTGGCCCCGCCCTGCAGGGCATAAACAAACCTGCTCTTGTGTGAAACAGCGGTCACATCCAGCTGGTACATTTGGGCCCGGTTTCATAACACGGTCTAATCTTTTAGTCTACTAAGCTTATTTAGTCGACTGGCATTAGTCACCCCAACATTAGCCATCTAATCTCCATTTCACATTGACAGTTAAACTTGAAGATCAGCCGTCTAACGTTAGTCAATGGTTTTCGCGGACATAGCGGCCTCGCGAGTGCCATTGCCAAGAAATGCCTCTAATGCATGGGAGAATTGTTTACTTCTGGGTTGGTTGTCCACTACAACCATGGCCGGAACCAGCCCCTGAGGAGAAGCGCTCACATCCTCGTGTCCATAAACATCTCCAATGGATTATTCCAGTCCCGCGAGGCTCTCCTTCCTTCCTGCTCCATCAATAAGCATAAGAATAAAAAAGAACTTTATTAATCCTGAAGGAAATTGTTTCAAGTGGTGGTACATGATAGCCACCATTTTTGAGGTGAGACAACAAAGTTTTGTCAACTAAAGATTAGCCTCCTCTGTAGCAGGCTAAAAACTGTAGTCGGCTAACGCAAAACTTTGTGCACCGACTAACGTCAAAAGAGCATCAAACCCTGATCAACAGACAGCGCTGTTCTTGCACCAGCTGCCTCTGGTGCTGGCAGCAGAGGCTCATACAGAAACTATAATGAGTGTGTGAAATCGAAAATGTGAAAGCAGGTGTGTTTAAAGCTAAGTGGTGAGGACAGTCTACTCAAACAGACCTATTCAAAGATGCCTCCCTGAGGAGCAGAGTGACCACACTGAGCCCACCTTTGCTCCGGCCCACCCGGCTAAATCAAAGGGTGCTGCCCTGCCAAGCCAAACAACAAATTGTCCAAAACCATCAACAATAATTTACTAGACAGTACACAAGCCTCGCTAAGTACACGACGAGTTGGATTCAAAAATCAAAACTGGCATTTTACGTCTCGACGTCGTGTGCATACCGGCAAATGGTTCTACAGAGCTTCTACATTCGACTTCCCCCTTTTGGCTGCCGGTCTCTTACATAATCTTGAAGACGACAGCACAGATGTGTGCAGACCCGTTGCCATGACAATCAGATCTTGCTGTTCTCCAGGTGGGAGTCAATGTGCTTGATGAGCGCATCGTCAGGGTAACCGACGGGGAATATTAGCTGGCAGAGAGGGCAGCTCCGCATGTCGCTCTCTTCTGTCTCCATCCACAGCTGCAGAGCAACACACACACACACACACACGTGCGAGGCTTGGTCACATGACTCCATGTCACTGCTCTAAATGTTTCACATTAATATTTAGACCACTACTCACGTTGATGGAAGGCCAGGATTGGGCGTGTTCTGCTGTCACGTACCCTTGTGGCAGGTGACAGCTGAGGGTGTTGGACCGCTGAGGGATGGGGAAGGCCGAGCAGGACGCCGGGCCTCTCATTGCAGCAGGTGGTATAGGCCCGGAGAGCACACCCAGAGTCCGCGGTGGGCTTATGGGGTGTGTCCACTCCTCCTCATCCTCAGATGACTGCGGTGGGTGGGGCGCTGGTGTGGAAGGGGGAGGGGGGTCAAAATGCAGGTGGGCTACCTCTGATAGCGGGAATGGCATTTCTCTGGAGTGACGCATGGAGGTCTCAGCGAGCCCCCCCTCTGCTGCCGCACCACCTTGAAGAGGAGACGGGGAGCTTCGGTGTTGCAGTCCACTGAGCGGAGAGCCCACATGCTGGGGCTGCTGTTTGGAGTAGCCCTCAACGTAGGGCCGAGGTTTAGGCAAGGTGGAGACGGGGTCCAGAGAGAAGCGCACCGGGCACTGGTAGGCAGACGGGTCGGCTACCTCGGAATAACTGCGACGGCCCTGGAAGCTAGCACGCAGATGCTGGCTTGGCGGCCGGCAGGAGTACGAGGCTGGGCCATCGCTGACGTCCAGCATGGGTGAGCGGCGGTGCATGTCTGGGGAAAGGCGCTGCAGCACTGGGGAGCGTCTCTGCTGAATTGGGGAGTGATGCGATGGAGGAGGGACTGGAGAATGGCGCTGTGAGATGGGTGAATGGCGCTGAGACACTGGAGAGTGGCGCTGGTGGTGTATGGGAGAGTGAAGCTGGACTGGGAAAAACAACAGATGGAAAAAACATTTGTTACATTAACGGCTTACATAAATATATCTGTAGATTAGCCTATAGGTACTAAAATCTCTGATTTAAAACCTTTTAATTGTAGTAACATAACATTTTTTTTATTTATGTTTCTGATTTCTTTCCTTGCTTTATTTATTTTGATAAGTTTTGTAATTATTTGTCCCATTCTAGTCATAATATCTTTCACTAATCACTTTAAAATAAGGCACTTTAAATTTCACTGATTTCCAGGGGTTTAGGAAGATTTTGGAAGGGTTGGGGGGGGCTTTCCTACTGCATTCTAAGTATCATTACATCAACATTTTTATGATACAGTTCGTTTTAATTAGTGTTTTAAGTGTTGTAAGAAAATTCCAGGGGAAACAGACGTCTTTTTATTACCTCCACCAAGGTTATGTTTTCACCGGCGATTGTCTTTCTGTTTGTCTGTTAACAGGGTAACCCAAAAAATTTTGAACGCATCGAACCAAATTTGGTGGAATGATGGGAAATATGTCCAGGATCAATCAATTAAAATTTGGTGATAATCCGGATTAAACTCTGGAAAATATATCATAATGTATTAGTTTGGCCTTTTGTGAATCCACATCCTTCGATATTGATATGTGGCATGGCGGAGGAATGCGCTCTACCAAGTGCCCTTCTAGTTATACATATAATATTGTATAATTGTTCTTGTAATTGCCATCAGGATCACTCTACACAGATGCTGCAACAGGATGTTTCCTTAATAGAAATGTGCATGAAGCTCATAGAAATATGCAGAGGCAAACATGTACAGTTGTAGAGTTTCCTGGAATCACAAGATGAGTCAGTCACTTATTTAGTCAAAACTTCACCTCTCATATAAAAGAGGAAGTATCATTCATGGCTGCATGGCCTAGGTGTTAAAAAGGAGGGGCATTTATGCACTTAAGCGCTCGGTGAGCCTCCAGATGAGGTAAAACAGTCAAATGAGATGATTCATTTCATGCTTACTAATGCAGTAAAACACCCAGGAGTATTTTTATGGCTTCTTACAAATCCCTGCATCCTTGATGACTTCAAAGAGCCAGAAAATACTATTTGTACTGTTATTAAAGATATTCTAGAGGCAATCGGAATGAATTGTAATTAATTAGAGTAAAGACACGACACAACCTCTGGGATTTCTTATTATTTTATCAGAATAATGAAAAGAAACCCTAGAATTTAATTTTTGTACAGTCTGTTTGTTAATGACGTTTTTTTTTTTTTGGTAGTTGTTAGTAGTAGGTGCTGTTGCTGTTTAGCAGTTTAAATATACAGTGAGACACAGGCAGCAATGTGTTATTTTTAAATATAACTCAAGTGAAACACACAAACTCAACTGTTAAAATTTTTTATATTGTATTTCTATAGCGCTTTTCCATCTGGAGCACACATTCAAAGCACACACACACACAAAACAGAGACTGACTTATGTCTGCAGTGACACTCGTCTCAGCCTACGAGGTTGAGAAAAGTCAAGTAAAGTCAAGTAGGTAGGTTAATAGAGTCACGAGCAAGCTTATGGTAAATGGAGCTTATGGTAAATTTAATATTTAAAGATGGACGGTAAGTACATATGTTTCTATTGTAGATTTTTATTGTTCATTTGTATTATTCTTCTCCTTTCCACCATTCTCCTTTATTTGATTTATTCCACATTTATTTGAAATTGTATATTAATGAAAAAATACACACATGTTGGTTTTACAAAAGGTCAGTTACCAAAAAAAAAAAATCAAGCAGAGAAATAGGTATTTTATTAGACACCGGATGTACATGGTGTTTGTGTAATTTCTTAGTATTTTTAACTTCAAGCATTTCAAGATACCTGATGTCCTACAATATACAATATAGATTTTGTATGATGTTTATGCACAATCTAGTCAGAGGAAAATCTAAATACTTTCAAATGATGGTTTTATAGAGTGTTTGCCAGCTTTTGCTGAGTAATGATCCTCAGGGCCGAGCGCCTTAAAGCATTTTTGAGCTTTGTTTATAGCTCACTGTGTTCTATTTGGTCTTACTTATGCATTTCCTCATTTACAGGCAATAAAATATAATGAATTCATTTAAATTTATTTTCTGAAAAAGTCTACAATATGACCCCTTTTAAAACAGACATGGGACAATCGGGCTTTAGTGGTCACATACTCTCCAGTAAGTGCTCTTCTAGTGTATACTAGATTTCTGTTGCGTTACTGCCAGTTTTCAGTGTGAAACGGGGCGACTGTCGTCCACACGGTGAAGAGTTACAGCAGCAGATGCTAACCTGGGCTAGCTGGCTCCTGTGAGGCTTTCCTCAGGATCTCCGTCTGTTTGGAGCTGAGAGCTTGGAGACGTCCCAGCTCCTCCGTTAACTCCGTGTAGGCCAGAGCCAGGTTCACCCTGGAGGAAAAGACGAAGGGAGGTTGAGATATGATCATCGTCATCACTGTTTATCTCAAACTACAGCTTAGCTGCACCACAGAGCCGCACTGAGCTGAATCTTTCCTGCACAGCTTCCACAAATCAGGCCCACTAATGGCTGATTTTCTTATATTTTTAGAGTGCACGCTATAACACATAATTCAAGCGAATAAAATCACGCTATTAATGCAAGAGGTGCTGTGTGTCTCTCAGGGGCCGTACTGGCAGAGCAGGTGTGTGCACGAGGCCTGATCGCTTAAGACTCAGTAACTGACAGCAAACTGCTTTAAGACAATTTAGACCTAAAAGAGATGTGAACCATCTGTTTAGAACAAGCTCACAATATAGATTAGTCCTGTTAAATGTCAAATAAGAATAAATGATCACATAATTCGAAGCCCCCCCCCCCCCCCCCCCATAAATCGGTCCACCCTGCCTTCACTGCGCCTTCAGTGCGCACGTGTCATTTTGGAGTGTCAGCAGCGATTCACCAGTTATCACCTCGTTTCTGCTTAAAACTGACTTTAGAATGATTTAAGAGGTTTTACTTTGTCATCAGATGGTTAATAATCACTTTATTCCCTTAGATCTCTTTAGGTGTAGAGAGTCAGACTCAGAGAGTCAGACGTAATGATGAATTTATATGTAAATGATTGTTGTACAAAAGCTTCAGATATCTGTCGCTGAGATAGATGATGACTGGAGCACAGTTTTAAGCAGAAACAAGGTGATATTTGGTGAATCGCTGACACCCTGAAATGACACATGTGCAGTGAATGCAGGGTGGACCCATTTTTAGGGGGGTGGGCCGTTTAGTTGCCGTCATTGGGTAAATAAGGAGAGTAGAAGCAGGAAGGGAGTCCACTGTAAATTTTGGTAGATCTCAGGCTCAACAAGCCAGTGCATTCAGAGTGACTGTTCTTGGTGTGTTTATTATTTGCAGTTCCCTGTGGGTTTTCATGTCTGTGTCTGTCTTTGTCCTCTGTTTCTCTCTCTCTTTGGTTTTAGTAGTTATTGCTGTTTTCTTCCCTCCTGTGTGTAATTTATAAATGATTGCCCTGTGCCCGTTCCACTGCTTGTTTGCTTTGCATTTATGTATTTATTTACTCCCAGTGTCTTTGACCCACTTCCTGTTTTATTTTCACTCTACCAGTTTCCTTGTGCATTTTATTTTGTTAGCTTTCTTCATGTGTCTCATCCCCAGCTGTGGTCAGTTAGTGTTTACCCTCACCTGTGCCTCATTTGTCTACTTACCCTCAGTGTGTATTTATAACCCTGTGTTCCTCTCGTGCATGGCTTGAATTTTGTATGCTTTGTCCATGTCTTGCCCTGAGATTTCTAGCATTTTTCTTGCATTTGATTTCTTGTTACCGAACCTGTTTTCCCCATTGTGTATTTTTGAGATTGCCTGCCACTTATTGGACACTGTTGCTCCTTACTGATTGCTTTCCCGTGTACCGACCTATGCTCCATCCCTGGTTCTGGCAAATAAAACTGTTTCTTACACCAGCCTGTCTTTTCTCTGCGTTGAGGTCTCAACTTATTGTCTACTCGTGACATATACTAAAAGACCTGAGTCACTTAATTGTGAGTTCTTGCAAGTCCTAGGGGGTATGATGCCTAATTTTAGGTTTAAGGGTAATGATGTCTTCTGCTGCCTTGTTGTAAAAAAATTACAAAATTGCTATGGGACAGAACAGTTTGTTTCAGATTCTGCTTGTAGTGCCTCAAATTGTGTTCTGACTGCAACAATATGCAATGAAAAAAGAAGTAACTTAAAAAAACATTACAATTGGTAAAATCTGAATGCATTAATTTGTTTGAACTTAAATTTGAAAGTTAGATCTAATTTACAAACTTAAGTTCGTACAACTTAACTCATTCAGGTTTTACTAATTGTAATGCTTTTTTAAAATTGGTATTCTCTTTTTATCAGTGTGGGAAGTTAGGACAGTCCAATCATATGGCAGAAAGGTGGGTAACTGTGGCATATTTTGGATGTTATGACTCCGGTCAAAGCCAATTTCTAGGCCTCATTATTCTAATTAAGGGTAACCTAGTGGTCAATGGGCAACACACAAGCTGATTTTTAAGGACGAAGTCTTAAAGATATTGGCAGTTTCAGTGTGTTGATGAATGAAATGTGTATTTGGGTGCTTCACAGTGGATTCTCTGGATGTTCATATTGCCATCTACAATAAGAATGCTATGTTTGGTACAGCTCTTGATAGAACACAGAGACATCTGCTTCATTAGTCATGTTTGTGGGAAAGTAGCAGGAAATGATGGTCA